>NC_135804.1:106251948-106464961 GCF_964213995.1 Mustelus asterias
TCCCCAGCAATGCCCGACTGGTTGGCCTCCACGTCCTCCTCCACCTCAGGAAGGTCTCCTCACTGCTGCGCCAGGTTGTGTAAGGCACAGCACACCACCACAATGCGGGGCGATATCAGGGGGCTATATTGGAGGGCCCCGCCAGAGTGATCCAGACATCTGAACCCTCTGCACCACTCTACTATTGAACAGGTGGCAACGTGGGCCTCATTATATCAGGTCTCTGCCTCAGTCTCAGGCCACCCACCGCCCCGGCGTCATCAGACAAGTCCAAAGCGGGTACCCCATGTCTCCCATGAGCCCTACTTGCACCCCGGGCTCCTCCTCAAAGACCTCAGGGGTATCAGGGAACCTCAATATGAAGCTGTCATGCACGCTGCCGGGGGGTCTATTGCAGACGTGCATAATGTTGAGCTAATGGTCACACACCAATTGCACACCAATTGTGGCATGATAGCACAGTGGTTAGCACTGCTGCCTCACAGCGCCAGGGACCAGGTTCGATTCCTGGCTTGGGTCACTGTCTGTGTGGAGTTTATACATTCTCCCCGTGTCTGCGTGAGTTTCCTCCGGGTGCTCCGGTCTTCTCCCACATTCTGAAATTTGTGCTGGTTAGGTGCATTGACCCAAACAGGCGCCGGACTGTGGCGACTAGGGGAATTTCACAATAGCTTCATTGCAGTGTTAATGTAAGCCTTACTTGTGACTAATAAATAAACTTTACTTTACTTTTACATTGATTGAATGGGAGCCCTTTCTATTCATGAATCTCCTGGATTCTTCACTGAGGTCTTGAGGGTGACATGGGTGCAGTCTATAGCCCCCTGCACATTTGGCATCCCCACAATGGCTGCGAATCTTGCAGGTGGATTTCCTGCTGGGCCTAGTCCAGGTAAAACTTAATATACAGGCCAGCCCCGACATACAGGGCATCAGTGATTTCCTTCACGCACTTGTGAACGGATGATTGTGAAATGCCATAAAGGTCTCCACTGGCAGTCTTGAAGGACAGTAAGAAGTCTCACAACACCAGGTTAAAGTCCAACAGGTTTATTTGGTAGCAAATACCATAAGCTTTCGGAGCAATGCTCCTTCGTCAGATGGAGTGGTCTCTGTTCTCAAACAGGGCACAGACACAGAAATCAAACCACAATTTGATTTCTGTGTCTGTGCCCTGTTTGAGAACAGAGACCACTCCATCTGACGAAGGAGCATTGCTCCGAAAGCTTATGGTATTTGCTACCAAATAAACCTGTTGGACTTTAACCTGGTGTTGTGAGACTTCTTACTGTGCTTACCCCAGTCCAACGCCGGCATCTCCACATCAGTCTTGAAGGACCCAGTGGCATAAAGGTTTAAGGCACCCGTCACTCTCACAGCCACTGGGAACGGATGTCCCTCCGTGCCCCGAGGTGCCAGGTCTTGCAACAACTAACACAGGCATTGTACTGTCTCCTTTCAAAGCCGAAGTCGTCGGCGGCATGCAGTGTCCGACAGTTGCTCGAAGGACACTTGCAAGCAGAAGTGTGGGGGTCTCCGCTCCTTTCTTCGACTGCCCCATCCCCCACAGCTCCCCAAAAACATAGCCCCCACATTACCTCCCCCACAGCCTCCCAGCAACACAGTCCCCCAATTCCCCCCCAAAAACACACACCCAGAATCCATGCAGTAGCGACCGCAGATTGTGCTGCTTGACACGTCCTGAGGCAACAGCAGTGCCACTTCAAAGAGTTTCCAGCCCATTACCCACCTACAACAGTGCTTCCTGCTGCCTGCACTAGGACCCAGAGACATCCCTAAGACCCGAGGACAGCACTCAGACCCAGGTCCATGCTGAGAGTCCCAAGTTGGACTCAGTGACAAACAACAGGCTCCCACCACCTCCCACACACTCACAGCCCCCCGCACCCAAAACGCAATATGTCTGCTACGAAACAACCCCCACTGAGCAGCACGGAGCAGCTTTAACACTGAGATTTACCTCCTCGCTACCCTCACTGATCAAGCACCAGAATCCGACTTTTATAAAGGAGTTGTTTTCCAGACCGATCCGGCTGCGGTGAAGGAGGTCGTGAAAGCAGGTGAACTGGGACGATTGGGAGTGAAGCTCGCTAATGACGCTATGATGCATGCAAAAACATTTAAATTGACGTCTCGCACATTTGGGATGGGCTCCCGATCGTGTCAATTTTTTTCCCATGGTAAAATGGGAATGGGCGCGTAAACGGGCGCAATTCCCGCTAGCCTGATTTTACACTATTTTCACGCCAAAATAGGGGCGCAAAGAAGTTCGGAAATTCCACCCGGTAAATGAGATTTAAACAGCAAGGAGATTCGAGATTTCAGTTTTAACAGCAAGGAGAGCCGGTAGTTCAGATTAAACAGTGAGGAGAGTCGGGAGTTCAGATTCAACAGTGAGGAGAGCCGGGAGTTCAGATTAAACAGTGAGGAGAGTCGGGAGTTCAGATTAAACAGTGAGGAGAGCCGGGAGTTCAGATTAAACAGTGAGGGGAGCCGGGAGTTCAGATTAAACAGTGAGGAGAGCCGGGAGTTCAGATTAAACAGTGAGGAGAGCCGGGAGTTCAGTTTAAACAGTGAGGAGAGCCGGGAGTTCAGATTAAACAGTGAGGAGAGCCGGGAGTTCAGATTCAACAGTGAGGGGAGCCGGGAGTTCAGATTAAACAGTGAGGGGAGCCGGGAGTTCAGATTCAACAGTGAGGGGAGCCGGGAGTTCAGATTAAACAGTGAGGAGAGCCGGGAGTTCAGATTAAACAGTGAGGAGAGCCGGGAGTTCAGATTAAACAGTGAGGAGAGCAAGGAGTTCAGTTTAAACAGTGAGGAGAGCCGGGAGTTCAGATTAAACAGTGAGGAGAGTCGGGAGTTCAGATTAAACAGTGAGGACAGCCGGGAATTCAGTTTAAACAGTGAGGAGAGACGGGAGTTCAGATTAAAACAGTGAGGAGAGCCGGGAGTTCAGATTAAACAGTGAGGAGAGTCGGGAGTTCAGGTTGAAACAGTGAGGACAGCCGGGAGTTCAGATTAAAGAGTGAGGAGAGATGGGAGTTCAGATTAAACAGTGAGGAGAGCCGGGAGTTCAGGTTAAATCATAGAATCCTACAGTGCAGAAGGAGGCCATTCGGCCCATCGAGTCTGCAAATACAACAATCACACCCAGGCCCTAAATCCATAACCCCATGCCTTTACCCGAGCTATACCCCCTGGCACTAAGGGTCAATTTAGCAAGGCCATTCCACCTAACCCGCGCATCTTTGGACGGTGGGAGGAAACGGGAGCACCCGGAGGAAACACACGCAGTTACATAGAAACAGAGAAAAACTACAGCACAAAACAGGCCCTTTTGCCCCACAAGTTGTGCCAACCATATCCCTATCTTTTTGGCCTACCTATAACCCTCCATCCTATTAAGTCCCATGTACTCATCCAGGAGTCTCTTAAAAGACCCCATTGAGTTTGCCTCCACCACCACTGATGGCAGCCGATTCCACTCGCCCACCACCCTCTGTTTGAAAAACTTCCCTCTAACATTTCCCCTGTACCTACCCCCCCAGCACCTTAAACCTGTGTCCTCTCGTAGCAGCCATTTCCACCCTGGGAAAAAGCCTCTGAGAGTCCACCCGATCTATGCCTCTCAACATCTTATATACCTCTATTAGGTCTCCTCTCATCCTACGTCTGTCCAAGGAGAAAAGACCGAGCTCCCTCAGCCTATCCTCATAAGGCATGCCACTCAATCCAGGCAACATCCTTGTAAATCATCTCTGCACCCTCTCAATCTTTTCCACATCCTTCCTGTACTGAGACGACCAGAACTGAGTACAGTTACGGGAAGAACAAACTCTACACAGACAGTGACCCAAGACGGGAATCGAACCAGGGTCCCTAGCGCTGTGCGGCATCAGTTCTAACCACTACGCCCTATTGCTGGAGAGCCGGGAGTTTAGAGTAAACAGCGAGGACAGTCGAGAGTTCAGTTTTAAACAGCAAGTAGAGCCGGGAGTTCAGATTAAACAGTGAGGAGAGCCGGGAGTTCAGTTTAAAGAGTGAGGAGAGCCGGGAGTTCAGATTTAACAGTGAGGAGAGCCGGGAGTTCAGATTTAGCAGTGAGGAGAGCCGAGAGTTTGGATTAAACAGTGAGGAGAGACAGGAGTTCAGTTTAAAACAGTGAAGATTTGATTTTTGATTTGATTTATTATTGTCACAAGTATTAGTATACAGTGAAAAGTATTGTTCCTTGCACGCGATGCAGCCAAAGCATCCCATTCATAGAGAAAGACAGGAGAGAGTGCAGAATGAAGTGTTACAGTTATAGCTAGGGTGTAGAGAAAGATCAATTTAAGGTGAGGTAGGTCCATTCAAAAGTCAGATGTTGCGGAGAGACGTGAGTGTGGATTAAAAAGCGAGGAGATCTGAAGTTCAGATTACAACAGTAAGTAAAGCCATGAGTTCAGATTAAACAGTGAGGAGAGCGGAGAGTTCAGATTAAACAGTGAGGAGAGCGGAGAGTTCAGATTAAACAGTGAGGAGAGCCGGGAGTTCAGATTAAACAGTGAGGATTGCCGGGAGTTCAGATTAAACAGTGAGGAGAGCCAGGAGTTCAGTTGAAACAGTGAGCAGAGCTGGGAGTTCAGTTTAAACAGTGAGGAGAGCCAGGAGTTCAGTTTAAACAGTGAGGAGAGCCGGGAGTTCAGATTAAACAGTGAGGAGAGACGGGAGTTCAGATTAAACAGTGATGAGAGCCGGGAGTTCAGATTAAACAGTGAGGAGAGCCAGGAGTTCAATTTAAACAGTGAGGAGAGCCGGGAGTTCAGTTTAAACAGTGAGGAGAGCCAGGAGTTCAGATTAAACAGTGAGGAGAGACGGGAGTTCAGATTAAACAGTGAGGAGAGCCGGGAGTTCAGTTTAAACAGTGAGGAGAGGCAGGAGTTCAGATTAAACAGTGAGGAGAGGCGGGAGTTCAGATTAAACAGTGAGGAGAGCCGGGAGTTCAGATTAAACAGTGAGGAGAGTCGGGAGTTCAGATTAAACAGTGAGGAGAGCCGGGAGTTCAGATTCAACAGTGAGGAGAGCCGGGAGTTCAGATTAAACAGTGAGGAGAGATGGGAGTTCAGATAAAACAGTGAGGAGAGCCGGGAGCTCAGGTTAAATCATAGAATCCTACAGTGCAGAAGGAGGCCATTCGGCCCATCGAGCCTGCAAATACCACAATCCCATCCAGGCCCTAAATCCATAACCCCATGCTTTTACCCGAGCTATACCCCCTGGCACTGAGGGTCAATTTAGCATGGCCATTCCACCTAACCCGCGCATCTTTGGACGGTGGGAGGAAACGGGAGCACCCGGAGGAAACACACGCAGTTACATAGAAACATAGAAAAACTACAGCACAAAACAGGCCCTTTGGCCCCACAAGTTGTGCCGAACATATCCCTATCTTTTTGGCCTACCTATAACCCTCCATCCTATTAAGTCCCATGTACTCATCCAGGAGTCTCTTAAAAGACCCCATTGAGTTTGCCTCCACCACCACTGATGGCAGCCGATTCCACTCGCCCACCACACTCTGTTTGAAAAACTTCCCCTTAACATTTCCCCTGTACCTACCCCCCAGCACCTTAAACCTGTGTCCTCTCGTAGCAGCCATTTCCACCCTGGGAAAAAGCCTCTGAGAGTCCACCCGATCTATGCCTCTCAACATCTTATATACCTCTATTAGGTCTCCTCTCATCCTACGTCTCTCCAAAGAGAAAAGACTGAGCTCCCTCAGCCTATCCTCATAAGGCATGCCACTCAATCCAGGCAACATCCTTGTAAATCACCTCTGCACCCTTTCAATCTTTTCCACATCCTTCCTGTACTGAGGCGACTAGAATTGAGCACAGTTATGGGAAGAACAAACTCCACACAGACAGTGACCCAAGCCAGGAATCGAACCAGGGTCCCTGGTGCTGTGCAGCATCAGTGCTAACCACTATGCCATAGTGCTGGAGAGCTGGGAGTTTAGAGTAAACAGCGAGGACAGTCGAGAGTTCAGTTTTAAACAGCAAGTAGAGCCGAGAGTTCAGATTAAACAGTGAAAAGAGCCGGGAGTTCAGATTAAACAGTGAGGAGAGCCGGGAGTTCAGATTAAACAGTGAGGAGAGCCGGGAGTTCAGATTAAACAGTGAGGAGAGTCGGGAGTTCAGATTAAACAGTGAAAAGAGCCGGGAGTTCAGAGTAAACGGTGAAGAGAGCCGGGAGTTCAGATTAAACAGTGAGGAGAGCCGGGAGTTCAGATTAAACAGTGAGGAGAGCCGGGAGTTCAGATTAAACAGTGAGGAGAGCCGGGAGTTCAGTTTAAAGAGTGAGGAGAGCCGAGAGTTCAGTTTAAAGAGTGAGGAGAGCCGGGAGTTCAGCTTTAGCAGTGAGGAGAGCCGAGAGTTTGGATTAAACAGTGAGGAGAGACAGGAGTTCAGTTTAAAACAGTGAAGATTTGATTTTTGATTTGATTTATTATTGTCACAAGTATTAGTATACAGTGAAAAGTATTGTTCCTTGCACGCGATGCAGACAAAGCATCCCATTCATAGAGAAAGAAAGGAGAGAGTGCAGAATGAAGTGTTACAGTTATAGCTAGGGTGTAGAGAAAGATCAATTTAAGGTGAGGTAGGTCCATTCAAAAGTCAGATGTTGAGGAGAGACGTGAGTGTGGATTAAAAAGTGAGGAGATCTGAAGTTCAGATTACAACAGTAAGTAAAGCCATGAGTTCAGATTAAACAGTGAGGAGAGCGGAGAGTTCAGATTAAACAATGAGGAGAGCGGAGAGTTCAGATTAAACAGTGAGGAGAGCCGGGAGTTCAGATTAAACAGTGAGGATTGCCGGGAGTTCAGATTAAACAGTGAGGAGAGCCAGGAGTTCAGTTGAAACAGTGAGCAGAGCTGGGAGTTCAGTTTAAACAGTGAGGAGAGCCAGGAGTTCAGTTTAAACAGTGAGGAGAGCCGGGAGTTCAGATTAAACAGTGAGGAGAGACGGGAGTTCAGATTAAACAGTGATGAGAGCCGGGAGTTCAGATTAAACAGTGAGGAGAGCCAGGAGTTCAATTTAAACAGTGAGGAGAGCCGGGAGTTCAGTTTAAACAGTGAGGAGAGCCAGGAGTTCAGATTAAACAGTGAGGAGAGACGGGAGTTCAGATTAAACAGTGAGGAGAGCCGGGAGTTCAGTTTAAACAGTGAGGAGAGGCAGGAGTTCAGATTAAACAGTGAGGAGAGGCGGGAGTTCAGATTAAACAGTGAGGAGAGCCGGGAGTTCAGATTAAACAGTGAGGAGAGTCGGGAGTTCAGATTAAACAGTGAGGAGAGCCGGGAGTTCAGATTCAACAGTGAGGAGAGCCGGGAGTTCAGATTAAACAGTGAGGAGAGATGGGAGTTCAGATAAAACAGTGAGGAGAGCCGGGAGCTCAGGTTAAATCATAGAATCCTACAGTGCAGAAGGAGGCCATTCGGCCCATCGAGCCTGCAAATACCACAATCCCATCCAGGCCCTAAATCCATAACCCCATGCTTTTACCCGAGCTATACCCCCTGGCACTGAGGGTCAATTTAGCATGGCCATTCCACCTAACCCGCGCATCTTTGGACGGTGGGAGGAAACGGGAGCACCCGGAGGAAACACACGCAGTTACATAGAAACATAGAAAAACTACAGCACAAAACAGGCCCTTTGGCCCCACAAGTTGTGCCGAACATATCCCTATCTTTTTGGCCTACCTATAACCCTCCATCCTATTAAGTCCCATGTACTCATCCAGGAGTCTCTTAAAAGACCCCATTGAGTTTGCCTCCACCACCACTGATGGCAGCCGATTCCACTCGCCCACCACACTCTGTTTGAAAAACTTCCCCTTAACATTTCCCCTGTACCTACCCCCCAGCACCTTAAACCTGTGTCCTCTCGTAGCAGCCATTTCCACCCTGGGAAAAAGCCTCTGAGAGTCCACCCGATCTATGCCTCTCAACATCTTATATACCTCTATTAGGTCTCCTCTCATCCTACGTCTCTCCAAAGAGAAAAGACTGAGCTCCCTCAGCCTATCCTCATAAGGCATGCCACTCAATCCAGGCAACATCCTTGTAAATCACCTCTGCACCCTTTCAATCTTTTCCACATCCTTCCTGTACTGAGGCGACTAGAATTGAGCACAGTTATGGGAAGAACAAACTCCACACAGACAGTGACCCAAGCCAGGAATCGAACCAGGGTCCCTGGTGCTGTGCAGCATCAGTGCTAACCACTATGCCATAGTGCTGGAGAGCTGGGAGTTTAGAGTAAACAGCGAGGACAGTCGAGAGTTCAGTTTTAAACAGCAAGTAGAGCCGAGAGTTCAGATTAAACAGTGAAAAGAGCCGGGAGTTCAGATTAAACAGTGAGGAGAGCCGGGAGTTCAGATTAAACAGTGAGGAGAGCCGGGAGTTCAGATTAAACAGTGAGGAGAGTCGGGAGTTCAGATTAAACAGTGAAAAGAGCCGGGAGTTCAGAGTAAACGGTGAAGAGAGCCGGGAGTTCAGATTAAACAGTGAGGAGAGCCGGGAGTTCAGATTAAACAGTGAGGAGAGCCGGGAGTTCAGATTAAACAGTGAGGAGAGCCGGGAGTTCAGTTTAAAGAGTGAGGAGAGCCGAGAGTTCAGTTTAAAGAGTGAGGAGAGCCGGGAGTTCAGCTTTAGCAGTGAGGAGAGCCGAGAGTTTGGATTAAACAGTGAGGAGAGACAGGAGTTCAGTTTAAAACAGTGAAGATTTGATTTTTGATTTGATTTATTATTGTCACAAGTATTAGTATACAGTGAAAAGTATTGTTCCTTGCACGCGATGCAGACAAAGCATCCCATTCATAGAGAAAGAAAGGAGAGAGTGCAGAATGAAGTGTTACAGTTATAGCTAGGGTGTAGAGAAAGATCAATTTAAGGTGAGGTAGGTCCATTCAAAAGTCAGATGTTGAGGAGAGACGTGAGTGTGGATTAAAAAGTGAGGAGATCTGAAGTTCAGATTACAACAGTAAGTAGAGCCATGAGTTCAGATTAAACAGTGAGGAGAGCGGAGAGTTCAGATTAAACAGTGAGGAGAGCCGAGAGTTCAGATTAAACAGTGAAGAGAGCCAGGAGTTCAGATTAAACAGTGAGGAGAGCCGGGAGTTCAGATTAAACAGTGAGGAGAGCCGGGAGTTCATATTAAAACATTGAGGAGAGCCGGGAGTTCAGGTTAAAACAGTGAGGAGAGCCGGGAGTTCAGTTTAAAACAGCTCCCCCTTAACTTTTCTGTGGGGGCAGCGGAGGTGGAACCTGGGAGGAGATCCTGAGTCTCAGGAGAGTACAACAGTGCTATAAGGTAAGATCTAACCCATTTACCTTTTCGGCAGCCCTGGTGGCAGGGTAAATCAACGGTGTACGGAGATGGGCGGTGGGGGGTGTTCCCAGGTGATGTTACTGTTCAGAAAGTGACATGGAACCAGTGGGAGCAGCTGATTGGTCAGTAAGTCCTGCTGGGCATTTTCAAACCATATTAAATTTTATGTAATTGCTTAAGCAAGAGTGGGGATTTATTTGATTTGTTTTATTTTCGAAAATCTCTTCTAAAGTTTCAAATTTAAACGGTTTGGCCAGTGCAGGAGAGGTCAGACTCACAGTTTGCTCCTCTTACTCTCCGTGGGAAGTTGAGCACATTTCCAGTGCCTTGGTGCAGCAAGTGTTTCTAGCTGGGGAAATCATTGGAGAAAATTGTGAAGGAGAGAATCTACCTCCACTTGGAGAGGCAAGGTTTAATCAGGGATAGTCAGCATGGCTTTGCCAGAGGGAGGACATGCCTAACAAATTTGATTGCATTTTTTGAGAAGGTGACCAGATGTGTCGATGAAGTTAGTGTCATTGATGAAATGTATATGGATTTCTGCAAGGCCTTTGACAAAGTCCCACATGGGAGAACTATAAGGAAGGTAAATGTAAATTGGATACAGGGTAATTTTACAAAATGGATTCAAAATTGGCTTAGTTGAAGAAGACAGAGGATGATGACAGAAAGCTGCTTAAGTGAATGGCTGTCAGTGTACCACGGGGATCTGTTCTAGGTCCCCTATTATTCGTAATTGATTTAAACGACATAGATGTCTATGTGTGGGGTAGGATCAGTAAGAATCAATTCAGATTGGCTGAATGGTTAACAGTGAAGATGATAGAGTGCCTTGGGTTACAGGAAGATATAAATGGGATGATCAAATGGGCAATAAGTGGCAGATGGAATTTAACCCTGAAAAGTGTGAGGTGATACACTTTGGAAGGAGTAATTTGACCAAGAAGTATTCAATGGATGGCATAACACTAGGAAGAGGAACAAATGTCTCTGAAAGTGGAAGGGCATGTTAGTGGGCTAGTGAAAAAGGCATATAGGACACAGCTTCATCAATTGAAGCATAGTTAACAAAAGCAGGAGGTCATTTTGGAGTTGTAAAGAACTTTTGTGAGATCACAGCTGGAATACTGTGTGCAGCTCTGGTCGCCTCATTATAAGAAGGATGTGATTGCACTGGAGGGGGTGCAGAGGAGATTTACAAGGATGCTGCATGGAATGGGATATTTAAATTATGAAGAGTGGTTGCATAGGCTTGGGTTGTTTTCGTTGAGGGGTGACCTGATTGGGATATACAATATTACGAGGGGCATGGACAGGGTGGATAGGGAGCAGCTGTTCCTCTCAGTTGAAGGATCAGTCACGAGGGAATGCAAATTCAAGGGGAGGAGCAGGAGGTTAAGGGGGAAAAATGTTTTTACCCGGAGGCTGGTGGCTGTTTGGAATGTGCTGCCTGAGTGGATGGTCGAGGTGGGTTGCCTCACATCCTTTAAAAAGAACCTGGATGAGCACTTGGTACATCATAACATTCAAGTCTATGGGCCAAGTGCTGGTAAATGGAATTAGGTAGGTCAGGTTTTTCTCACGCATCGGTGAAGATTCGATAGGTCAAAGGGTCTCTTCTGCACTGTGATTTTGTGACAATTTATGGAGTAACAGTCTCTTGATGGTCATGAGAGTTAGTTGCAATTTTTACATGTGTTTAAAGGGCCCCTCTAATAGCTTATTTAGTAAAAACAAAATATAATTGAGCTATCTGAATTAGAGGATCTGAGATTTGGTTTTTGACTAGTTGGTTCATATCAGTCACTATGTCAGTTGTGATCTAGATTTGGTTTCAGCACCCGAGGGTAGGGAGCAGTAAAATACGACAAGATTCTGCTTCTTGTTGCTATTCATTGGCATCCTCCTGAAAAGTACATCAGACGAGGATAGGATCAGACTTACTTGTCCTCTGGTCAGAGAGACTGTCAACACTCTCCATTAATCTCACACATAAAGTATATTGACTGGGAAGAGATGTTCTGAGATGGCCGATACTGTTTAAAATGCACTTTAGCTCAAAGCTGTGAATTCAATGAAAGAAAGCAAAAATAAATCCCTCACACCTGATGAACTGTTTCAAAAACATGGTTAGTGAGAAGTAACAGACTTGCAATGGACACCACCCATGTATAAATACAAGGATTTGTTTCTTGCTTCTACTCATGGTGCGTTTATAAATCCCACTGTTCAATCACATTTTTTAATAAACTTTAACAGAGTTGTCATAGTTGAAGACAAAGCTAAAAGGGAGAATATTTTGGCACATTTGTTAAAAGATATATTTCCTGTGTTCCAAAGCACAGGAGAAACCGAAGATTATTTTGTGGGGAATTAAGACAATTTGTGGAGAATTAAGACAAATGTCATTGAAAATAAATTTCCTAAGTTTGAAATGGGTCACAGTGACTATTATATTAGCAGCAAAAATTCTTGTGAGGGTTGGATTTGACAAACTAACTTAAGATTGTCTCCTCTGCAAATTTCTACGATTACAGTATATGCCAGGAAGAAATATGTTTGAAGAAAATACATACCTTTTCACATTTTGACCCAGGGATATTAAATTGACAATAAACTGCTCTCAGCAATCCAAACTTCTTTACTCATGACCACACTCTGCCTTATAATGTAGCTTTGACTGGGGGCTTTTCACAGTGACTTCCTTGCAGCGTTAATGTAAGCCTACTTGTGACACTGATAAATAAACTTTAAATTTTAAACGTTTGGATTGAGCAGCAGACAATGACATTAAAGGGGAGATGAAAATGAAGGGGAGGGGCGGGAGGGGAGATAAAGATCAAGATTGGAATGGAAATCCAGAGGAAGATTCAGACTCCTGGCTGACTCCCTAAGAGCACACAAGTGAGAAATATGAAGAGTTGAATTCATTGTCCTGACAACATTTTCTGGTTATAAAGATAGGAGAGCGACTTAGTGCTGGGTCAACTTGGCATTGGGAGAGCGAATGTTAAAAAAATCTCAGTTTCTTAACCAGTAGTTTAGCTGATGCAGATCCATGTCCCCTTTTTGCGAAATATACAAGTCTTCATATTGAATTAGATATAAAATTGTATTTGCTTGAGAGGGGCAGACAAAATAGTTTCAATTCGTATTTACCTGAGAAATATGGTGAAAATGCGTTTGTTCTTAGATGTTATATATAGTGTGCCCTGATCAGCTGATGTGTCATTTTCCTGTGCCCGACACAACGGAAAGTGTAATTCTTTTGGCGAGTCGAATACATAGCGACTGATGGTTTTAAGTGACAATAAAAAACCCCAGGTATGCGGTCAGTTGGAGAGTGCAATTAAAGGTAAAAAAAATGCACCATATACATGAATGCAACAGCGGATGCACCAGGACGAAGTCATTTTTAAAATAAGCCAGTGGCGTATTTAGCCTCGAATATCGAGAGGGGGGAGATGATTTGCACAGGGTTGGCGGGTTGTCGAGATGTGACCCTGGGAATGGAGAACTGCGGGGCGGCGCTAGGACCCCGGGGACGCGACTGCAGTGAGGAGTGGTGGAAATGTGCGCAGCAGACAGCGATATGGAGCGAAAGTAAACTAATTCCTGGTTTCGCATATTATTGCGTGCATGTTAAAAAAAAATCGGGTGTAAAAGCCCCAGCTCGGCGCTCTTGCACCGCCGGGACCCCCGCCCCCCCCGCACTTTCACAAGCCCGGAGGCGCTCCGGCTCAGGATCAGGATCTAGGACCTTCCTTGGAAAGGGGGGGGGAAAGGCAGCAGCAGCAGCTCCAAATTCAATCCAGGTAAATCCAGTGTTTTTGAAATAAAGAGGTTGCGCTGGGTGGAGCTGGGCTGTGTCTGTGGGCGAGAGGCTGATGTGCCATCATGTACCCCCCCCCTTCGTCCTCCTCCTCTCGCTCTCACAACATCAACAAAAGAAGACGATTCGCTTCTGCTCTGGGGAGGGAGGGAGGGGGAGCCAGCTCTCCAATTTCATGTCAGTTTCACTTGCAGCTCACCCTCTCTCTCCCTTTTTAAAAATATATTTTGCAAACCTTTGCCTGGGAAGGGGCTGATGGCAAATCCCAGACACGTGTTAAAACCATGCAAAGGATTTGATCCTCAGAAAGGATGGGACTGGGTTATTTTAAAACAAGTTTAAAGCATCCCCCCCCCCCCCCCCACCTCAACAGACATTTAAAAGGGTAAATGCCCCCAACTTCCGGGAAGCAACTTATTCCCACATTGAGCAATTGATCTTATTTATTTGTGCACGACTTTCGGTCGCACAAGAGTTATTTTTGCAACCACTTCCATATGCAAGGGTGAGTGTACAGTTCGGGCCACCCACCCAGATGCCACATTTAGGGGGGCAATTGGTGTTTGCACTTGTGGAGGAGCCGGGCCCCACCGAGTTTGAGGGATCACAAAATACCGGACTCTGTAGTGATAGCGATCTTGTCAAGGTTCAGAGGCTGCGGCCAGACTGGGGGCTACTAGGAACTAGAACAACCTCTGCCGAGTTCAAGTCTCTCCCCTCGTCCTTGAGGATATTTTCAAGGGATCCCGAAACACGAATGTCTCCACCAGCGAAGGAATATGGAAAGCAGAAAACGACATCCACTTGTGCCATTTCTAATTTTTGGTGTACACATTAAAAAAAACAAGCAAGCCCTCCCTTTCCCTCCCGGCGTTTCGCGTTTGTTATTGTATCTCAAACGTGAACGCTGGAAGAAACCAGCAGCAACATCTGAATGTTTCGATCGAGAGTTGTGTGTGGGTTTTGGGTTGCCGGAGTGCTGTTTGTACAAGGTCCAGGAGCGATGACCGACCGTCACTGGGTGGAAGAAAGGATGTGACGGATTATTTAAATATCTACTGGACGCTGGTTATTCCGCTTCGAAGGGATAGATGAAACTAACAAAAAATTGTGCCTTCTCTCAAACTCATCAGACACCCACAATGTTTCTGAGCAGCCAGCATGGGGATTTGTTCTCTAAATTAGCAACCCACCTTCCGCCCCCGTAATCCAGTCCTGCCCGGGCAGCAAAGCCCCTGAAACAATTATTTTGTGTTGTATGTGCCATGGCCTTGTTGCACAAGCATCTTGCGTTCCATTTTCGAGAAAGTTTTCAAGCTGGATTAGATCCCTGCGCTTTTTGTTATTAGAACGATGCCAGTGGAACTGGTCGTTTAGGGCCAGTACCAAACTTCGCCTCAAAAACACTGGGGAAGGGGTAGGGGCAGCCAGGTGTAGCTCCTGCATAGTCTGCGTGTTACACGAGAACAGGGCGAGGGCTAAGCCACCATGAGCAAGGTAGACCCAAGAATACTGTGTCCATATTCCATGTCGAGGCCCAGATATTTAAAGAAACGGCCACGGGTTATTAGACTGCACCGACAACATGCAGTTATTGCTCAATATAAGCTTCAGGCCAAATAATGAACTCCGGATGAAGTTTGCCCTGGGTCCAACTAAGTGGCTTGCGAGGCCAATTCAAAAGGCTTTTAAGAAGCATTAACTTGGATGCGATAGAGGCCAAAGGAGGTAAACCACTAAGTTGCTGACCTCCATACTTTCCTTCCAGACCCTAGTGTAAGTCTACATTGTTAATCGTTCTCTCTTCCCAGGTACTGTCTGAAATCATAGAAACCCTACAGTACAGAAAGAGGCCATTCGGCCCATCGAGTCTGCACCGACCACAATCCCACCCAGACCCTACCCCCATATCCCTACATATTTTACCCACTAATCCCTCTAATCTACACATCCCAGGACACTAAGGGCAATTTTAGCATGGCCAATCAACCTAACCCGCACATCTTTGGACTGCCTCAACTCCAAATCTGTATACCATCACCTCAAAAAAAACCCATGATCCTTCCTGGAGATTTCACAAAGTCCTTTCATGGCAAGGCCAGCATTTCTTGCCCATCCCTACTTCCCCTTGAGAAGGTGATGCTGAGCTGCCTTTGTAAACTGCTGCAGTCCATCTGGTGCGGATACTCCCATAGTGCTGTTAGGAACAGAGGTCTAGGATTTTGATCCAGGATCTTGTATATGGTCCATGCTGTTGTCACTGTGGTAGTGGTGGAGGGAGTAAATAAGGTGGTGGATGTGGTGCCAATCAAGCAGGCTGCTTTGTCCTGCCTCACAGCGCCAGGGATCCAGGTCCAATTCCTGGCTTGGGTCACTGTCTGTGCGGAGTCTGCACGTTCTCCTCGTGTCTGAGTGGGTTTCCTCTGGGTGCTTTGGTTTCCTCCCATTGTCCAAAGATGTGCATGTTAGGTGCATTGGCCATGTTAAATTCCCCCTCAGTGTACTCAAACAGACACCAGAGTGTGGCGACGAGGGGATTTTCTCTGTAACTTCATTGCAGTGTTAATCTAAGCCTACTTGTGATAAATAAACAAACTTTAAAACTGGATGCCGTTGAGCTTCTTGAGTGTTGTTGGAACTGCACTCATCCAGGCAAGTGGAGAGTATTCCATCACAGTCCTGATTCATATCTTGTAGATGGTGGACAGGCTTTGGGGAGACAAGAGGTGAGTCATTTGCTGCAGAATTAACAGTCTCTTATCTGCTCTCAAAGCCACAGTATATCGCTGGTCCAGTTCAATTCCTGGTCAACGGTAACCCCCATGACGTTGATACTGGAGAATTTAGCGAAGTTAATGCATTGAATGAGAAAGAGTGATGGTTAGATTCTCTCTTGTTGAAGATAGTCATTGCCCGGCATTTGTCTGACCCAAATGTTTCTTGCCACTTATCAGTCCAAGCCTGAATGTTGTTTTGTGTTTGCTGCACATATATATACCAAATTGATTCAGTATTGGAGGAGTCGTGAATGGTGCTGAACGTTGTGAAATCATCAGCGAACATCCCTATTTTTGACCTTAAAACGGAAGGAAGATCATTGATGAAGGAACTGAAGATGGTTGTGCCAAGGAAATTAAGCTGAGGAACTCCTGCAGCAACCATCTAGCACTGAGATAAGTGACCTCCAACAACCACAACCATTTTCCTTTATGCTAGGTATGACTCCAAACAGAGGAGATTTTTCTAGTTGATTGCCATTGATTTCAATGTTGCTAGGGCTCCTTGATGCAATACTGGTCAAATACTGCCTTGATGTCAAGAAATGTCACTTTCATTTCTTTGGTCCATGTTTAGACCAAGGTTGTAATAAGATCAGGAGCCAGGTGACTTTGGTAGAAACCAAATTGAGCATCACAAAGAAGGTTATTGTTGAATAAGTGCCACTTGATAGCACCGTGATCAACACCTTCCATCACTTTGCTGATTATTGAAAGTAGACTGATGATATGATGGGTGACAATTTGGGTTGGTCCTGCTTTTTGAGAACAGGACATAACTGTGCAATTTTCCACATTGTTGGGTATATGCCAGTGTTGTAGCTGTACTGGGACAGTTTGGCTAGGGGCATGCTAGTTCTGGAGCAAATGCCTTCAGCACTACAACCAGGATGTTGGCATTGCCCATAGCCTTTGCTGTACCTTATGCCTTCAGCCTTTTCTTGATATTGCATGGAATGAATTGAATTGGCTGAAGACTGGCATCTATGGAAAAGAGGATCTCATGAGAAGACCAAGGTGGATCAACCACTCGTCACTTCTGGTTGAAGATGGTTGCTTCAGACTTGACTTTTGCACTGATGCATTGTTCTCACCCATCATTGAGGATGTGGAGCCTCCTCTCGTGGTTAACTATTTAATTGTCCACCACCATTCACAACTGGAAGTTTCAGGACTATGGGGCTTTAAGTTGATCCTTTGGTTATGGGATCACTGAACTCTGATTATCGCATGTTGCTTCTGCTATTTGGCATTCATGTTGTAGCTTCACCTGCTTGATATCTAATTTTTAGGTATGCCTGGTGTTACTCTTGGTGTGCAGTCCTGCATTCCTTATTGAACCAGGCTTGATCCTGTCGCTTAATGGTTGTTAGAGTGAGGTATATGCTGGGCAATGAGGTTGTCGTTTGTGATTGAATACAATTCTACTTTCATCCAATTTCCAACCTGCCTTTCCTCTCCAATGCCCTTAAATATGCTGTCGTTGCAGAAACTTGCCAAGGCTCATCTGACAGCGACTTCCAAAACTGCAAACGCTACATCTAAATGAGAAGGACAGCTCACAGGAGGAAACACCTCCACTTGCAAGTTCCCTTCTAAGCACATGCCGTCCTGACTTATTGCTGTTTCTTCACTGTCGCTGGGT
Source organism: Mustelus asterias (assembly GCF_964213995.1). Classification (NCBI taxonomy): domain Eukaryota; kingdom Metazoa; phylum Chordata; class Chondrichthyes; order Carcharhiniformes; family Triakidae; genus Mustelus; species Mustelus asterias. The sequence goes on from NC_135804.1 coordinate 106,269,598, forward strand.
CGAACTTGTAGCACCCACTTACTGACAGCACTGTGAGTGTACCTACACCACTTGGACTGCAGAAGTCCAAAAAAGTGTTTTGCCACAACATTCTCAAAGATAATTAGTGGTGGGTAACAACTGCTGGCCTTACCACTGATGCTTACATCCCCAGAATAAACCAAAAAACATATCTGTGCCTATCTTTTCTGGAACTCCATGTTTACAACCTTCCAAGCAGGTTACTGCCCATGTAATAGTCCTGAAATTGTTTTTGCCAAAGTACAAATGGCATCCTCTGTGTTTGTGACCATGGTAAATTGTCCCTTCTCATCCTTCTCAACCTCTCTGCCATCTTTTGACGTAATTGACCACACCGTGATCCTTTATCATTCAGCTGGGTAGGACTGCACTTACGTGGTTCCAGTCATATCTTAGTCCTGCCTTATCAGAGAATCACCTGCATTGGCTTCTCATTCCACACATTACCTTTGGTGATCCCCAAGGATCGATCCTAATCTCTCACCTATTTATTCTGAAAAAGTGGTAGAAGCTGATTCCATAAATAATTTAAAAAGGGGATTGAGGATGAGGATCTTGCAGAGTGACAGACAACATTAGGGATGTGGGATTAAGCATTCCTACCCTTTCAAACAGTCAGCAGAGACATCAGGGGACAAATAACCTCTTGTGCTTTAACTCTTCCATGATTCGGATCTTCATGCTGCTCCTCAACAACACCATCTAAAAATACAGTGTCAGGTTCCACGTGTACGTAACACCATCCATCATCACCTCACTCAACCTGTCCACTGACTCTAAATTGTCAGCCTGCTTGTTTGACATCCATTGAATGAGCAGAAATTTCTTTGAATCAAGTATTGGGAAGAGCAAAGTCATTCGATCTGACTACAGACTCTGCTCCCTAGCACCCTTTCCTTGGCATTTGTCTGAGACTGAACCAGATTGTACCAAGATGCAATCTTGGCATTGTGTCTGACTCAGAGTTGAGTTTTCAGTTACATTTCCACACTATCACTAAGACCATCCATTTCTACGTCTGTAACACTGGGTGACTCTGCCCCTGCCTCAGTTAATCTGCTGGTGAAATCTCCACCCATGTATTTGTTAACTTTTGACCTGACTATTCTATTACACTTCCGGTTGACCTCCCATGTTCCATCCTCTATGAACTCAAGCTCTTGCAAAACTCTGCTGCCCATATGTTAACTTGAACCAGGTCCAGTTTATCCATCATTTCCTGTGCTCACTGACTTACATTTGCACTCAGCAAGGCAATGACTGAACTTTAAAATTCTTATCCTTGCTTTCAAATTCCTTAATGATCTGGCCCTCCCCTATCTTTGTAATCTCCCCCAGCCCCACAACCCTGTGATTTCAGGGCTCTTCCAGTCTGAACTCTTGAGCATCCTTATTTTAAATGCTGACCTTGGCAGTGACCTTTAATTGGCAAGGCCCTCAGCTTTGGAATTCCTGTTCCTCAACTTATCTGACTCGCTACCCTTCTATAAGACACTTAAATACTATTATCTTACGTAGCTCAGCGTCAAATTTTGTTTGAGAATGCACACATGAAACCCCTTTAGACATTTCACTCATTAAAAATGCTATGTTAATACAAGTTGTTGTTGCAGGGGACATTATTGATCCTGTTGTGTTTTAAAATGGTCAAACAGTTTCATGGTCACTTTTAACGATAAGGTTTTTATTTGTAGATTGTTACTCTTTTTCTATTCTTAAAACTGAATTCAAGTTTTTAAACTGCTATGTTGGGACTTGATGTAATATTCACTGAATAACTTACCACTATACTAACAGGCACCGTACACCTATGGCACATGAGGTGACTATACCACGTCATTTGGTGGTAGTCCAAACACATGCTTCATTGTGCGCTGGTTAAGAGCAGAGGCCAAAGGACTCTCCAGAGGGAAGTAGACTAGCTTGAAGCATGAACTTCATTAAAAAATATTCCAGGTTGTTAATTAGTCTGTACATAGTATGTGCACTGGCTATTTGAGGACCAGTAGAATTCTTAGCTTGCATTGTTGGTGCAGAGTGCCTCAGCAGCCATAGTAGGCCGTAGTAAGTCATCACACTTGATAATGATGTGCCATATATTGCATTATCAATCAAAGATTTCCCGTACAGCAAGGGAAAAATAAAAGGAGCATGAGCGCAATGGGCGGCACAGTGGTTAGCACTGCTGCCTCACAGTGCCAAGGATCCGGGTTCGATTTTTGGCTTGGGTCACTCTGTGTGGAGTTTGCACGTTCTCCCTTTGTCTGCATGGGTTTCCTCTGGGTGCTCTGGTTTCCTCCCATAGTCCAAAGATGTGCGGGTTAGATGGATTGGCCACGCTAAATTGCCCCTTAGTGTCAAAGGGACTTGTTAGGGTAAGTGCATGGGGTTTTGTGGATAGGGTCTGGGTGGGATTGTGATCAGTGTAGACTTGATGGGCCGAATGGTCTTCTGCATTGTAGGATTCTATGATTTTCCTGCCCAGCTACTCTGGTCAAGTAGCATGGCAGAGTGGGAAGTTTCAATGGGAGGCTAAAAATCAAAATCACGCCTGGCGTCGGGCCAGTCACAATCTGTCCAGGCCACTTTTTATGACGTAATCAGCCTTGAGCCCGTAAAGGGTGCAAGGCTGATTTGAATATTTATAACCTCATTTAAATGTGTTTAGAGAGTCTGGACGCAATTGTCAGGCTCACTTAGTTTTCCGACCTCGATCACAGATGGTCCCCAGCAACGGGGACCAGACATGTTGGCCTCACTGGTGGGACCGGAGGCCATTGAGGCCCCTTGGGTGGTTGGGGGCAGGGGTGGGCACTGCCCCTTGGGCAATGCCAGCCTGGCACTGTCAGCCTGGGACCCTGGCAGTGCCAGCCTGACACCACAGCACTGCCCAGTGGGCAGTGCCAAGGGGGGCAGGAGGGCCTTGCAGGGGTAGGACCAGATGGGGCGGAGTCAGCAGAGGATGGGGAGGTCAGTAGGAGGGGAGAGAAGCGGAGAACTCTGCATCAGGGGATGGGGGCTCGTGGTGGAGTGGTGATCGGGGTCTGGGGCCGGTGATCAGGAGGCTGGTGATCATGGAGGAGTGACAATCAGGAGGCAGCTGATTGGGGTGGGGGAGTTGGCAATATTCGTGGGGAACAGTTGACAGAGCTCCCATATACTATGTACACTTATACACAATATATGGAATATTAGGGTGCATGCCTGGCATTCAGCAGCTGGCTTTGCCAATGAGCTTAGGCTCCACCCTCCCCTTACCAGAAATTGCATGGGGTAGCTCACTGAAAAAACTGGAGTAAAAACTGGTTTTCAGACTTTTGTGACACTTAGAATTTTTGGGGGAAATTCCACCCCACACTTTTAAAACAGTTTTTCATCTAGTAAAATGGTAATGGGAATGCAAAATAAGTCCAATCTTTAGAGTAGCTGAAAAGTGCAGTTTTTATTTAAGGTTTCCATACGGAGCATATTTTAAAACACTGTAAAGATAATATTATGAGCAATGCAATAAGCTTGCATTTCACTGTCATCTTTCATTGTACTGATTATAATGGTGAACACCTAGGTATTTTAGCATTGCCTTTTCCAAACACATTTCCTTTGCACTCATTCCCCCATCAGCTGTTGTGGAACTGCACCCATCAGTTGCTCTTTCAGTCAGACCCTCTAATTCAGAGTTCCATTTTCTCAGCTTTTGGCCTTAATTGAGTTATTCTGAGGCCTAATGTATCAGCTTCCTTGGAAGCTAATTTTTGACCATACTACACTCTCAGAATCCCTACAGTGCAGAAGAGGTCTTTCGGCCCACTGACTCTGCACCTACTCTCTTACAGAAAATCTTACCTAGGCCCTCTCCCCTGCCCTATCCATGTAACCCACACATGTATCATGGCTAATCCATCCAAACTACACATTTTGGGACTAAGGAACAATCTAGCATGGCCAATCCCATTAACCTGCACATCTTTGGACTCAAACTCACTCTGCCAGTTGCAATCTTTTGCATTGCTACTGGACTTTAGACAATCCTCATTATTGTTGCTTGTTTTACCCTACAAGATGGTATTCCACATTCTTAACAAGTCGGTTCAAGATCCAGGCCTCTGCTTCTGTGCCTCTGTTAGATTGGGTGCCATTGCTGTATGGGGTTATAATCATTTTCTCAACCTGCAATCAAAGAGAATTATTATTATTTAACCCAAGAACAGAATTAAAATGGTGTAATAGTATTACTGACATCCTGCTACTTTTCAAATAGCCCATTATATCTTGCTCATTGGATATGCATCTTGAATGTGTTTTGAAATTGAGGTTGTGGACCAATTTGTGTTCATCTTGTTGTCAGGGTCATTGCTTAATTTTCAGACATGGATCTAATGTGGTATGTTTGTTATAGTTTTTTTCTACAATGTCCATTTCTACCAGTGCAAAATAAAATCAATCTTATCTATGTAAAGATAAAATCCATAATTCACACTATGAATGATGTCCCAACATTAGTCTTCTCAGGGGCAATTAGGATTGGTCAACAAATGCTAGCCTAGGTAGCGACATATATATCCCATTAAATAATATAAAGAACTGAGACGTAGCTGCTAAAACACCAAATAGCTAGCGATACATGCTAGATCTCCTTGTGGTTTCTCAAACATTCTGCCTTTCAAATTCTCTTACAGCACATCCACGGGTAGCATTACTCCTCCCACCTCCACAATCCCAGACTAAATACTGACACTTGTTGGGATACAGCTTCATGATGCCAGCCATTCTTTAGCACTTTGCACAAGGCACTATTATTTACGCATAAGTCTTCACCGTGAGTATTGGCATGTTATTTGACTATGGAGAATACCACAAGTGAACCCAATCCATTCCTGATTAGGCATCCACAGATGCACCCTTTCCTAAAATGGTTACTGGATCAGGAATAGCACCCTGGATAGATACGTTTGCTTTCTCCTGCTCAGGCTTTTCTAGACCAATTATAGAGCCTAACATCTCATTTGAGAGCAGCTGTCTTAGCACAGACTGAAGAATGAACCTGGAAATTTGGAGCCTGTAAGGCCCTGTAATGCACCATGTCATCACAGGTGCTATTAAAATAGTTTAATATAATACTACAATTTTAAATTGAAATAGTTCCCGATCACCTTTTGCACATGGACACAAACATAGATATGGCATTTCTGGTCTGGATTGTGGGGCTTATTCCACATGTGGCCATTATGAATGATCAATATTTGGTATTCTTTGGTATAATTTCCCAATTTTGTATTTAGGAAAGATCAATGGAATTGCATAGTGTTACGGACAAAAGTGTGTGTGGGGGGATTAATTTAAACAGCACTAATTTCTTCTCTCACCACCCATCTGTAAACGGAAAAGTGTTTTGATTTGTTTCCCTCTTTACAAGCAATGGCATATTTCCCAACTCCTCAGTTTTTGTGTGATCCAATTTTCTATTCATAACCCAACATCAAACTTGACATAGGGTGAACTATAAAAGGGTTAGTTTATTGCACACATTCAGAATGTGTTGCAATGTTGCCTCCACATTCAAACAGTTAGGGAAGGTAGAGAAAAGAAGGTTTTCCAGTACAGAGACTATAGATGAAAATAGATATTCACGAGTTCCAGATTTCAGAATCCAGATCTAATAAGGTTATTTCTTCACAGAGGCCAATGGGCTGAAAAGCAATCTTGGTCAGATTGATTTTTTGGAAGTGTTGACCTCACACGATGAGATAGGCTGCATGGTTAGGTGCATTGACCTGAACAGGCGCCGGAATGTGGCGACTAGGGGAATTTCAGTAATGTCATTGCAGTGTTAATGTAAGCCCTACTTGCGACTAATAAATAAACTTTAACTTTAGGCATGGAGAATGCCGACAAATTGCCAAGGACTGCTGAAACATGATTAAAATACACTTCTTAAAGGCACAGTATCATCACAAGGTGGATAGAGAACAGAAGGTTTTATAGTACAGAGACTGCAGAAGAAAATAAATATTCATTCACTTGAGCTCCAGAGTCCAGAATCAAGGTCCAGTGAGATATGTCTTTACAGAGGTTGGTGGGCTGAAAACTGATGTTGTAGAATTCACTTTTCCAGTGGTGTTGACTTTACACAATGGAATATGCATGCAGAGATGAATCAGCCTTGGAGGCGATGACACAGAACCTCCAACAGAAGCCTTGTAGATGGGGCCAGCTGTTCAACCTGAGCAGAGCTTCTTTTCTGTGAGATTGCTAGTCAGATGGTAAATGGCAGACTGAGCTATTCAGTTTAGCAAGGCAGTATCATTTGCTCCACAAGCCAGAGGCCCATGTCAAAAACAGTGTCTGGATTCCAATAACTGTTAAACATCTCAGCCATAAGAAGTTGAAAGGAAGGTTGTGAGACCTTTAACTTCACAGACAATACATCTCCTTCTGGCCAGCCTAGCTCTCTTTGAAGTTGGGCTGTACAGTCCACAAGGGTTGTTAATGGCTCCTCAGAGATAACGAGGTGTGCATTTTCTTAAAATTGCCAAGTGGTTTCACTAAGATTTCAGCATCGTGAAATGATAGGTGTACATATTTTTATACAGGTTACCTGTCACACATATGTGTCACCAGAGTTACACTGAAGTATAATATTGAGTAAATGAAAGTTTTGTTGTGCATTCCTTTGAATTGTGAAAAACATCCAGCAGTGCAATTACAGACTTTAGGGGCGCGCAGCGGGCCAGGAGAGTCAAGTGGAGGTCGTGTAGCAGGATTCCTGCTGGGCGCCATGGCCTCCGGCCGCCGGATTTCTGAGTCTCCTCACAAATTATGTGCATGAAGATTTAAATATCATTAGCGGGCCCAAGACTGAAGTCTCCGGGCTCGCGAGCCTCTCCCCACCTCGCCAGGAGTGTTTCACCCCAGCGGGGTTTACAATTGTTGGCTGAACCTGCTAGAGTGAAGGGGCGCCATTGAGGTCCTGCAGAAGGTCAAAGTTAAGGGGAAGGTGCCCCCTGCGTATTGCCAGCCTGGCTCCCTGGCACTACGTGAGGAGCAAAGTGGCATCACCCAAGAGGTACCTTGGCACTGACCAGTGGGCAGTGCCAAGGCTGCAGGGCCATTGCAGGGGCAGGAGAGTTTCTGATCTGTTTTTTGGGTGAATTTTTACTCCCAATCTTATGCACTCAATCATTGAAAATATGGGCTAGGCCGTTTCAAGTCATGAGAGGCAGTGGGCGGGGCTTAATTTGCCAGACAGCCTACCACTCAGATCAGAGCCACAAACTGCGCATGCGCAGAAAAAGCTCAAAAACAAGAACCTCTCCTGACAGAAATCCCCCCTCCCAGACCGGGCTAGATGCAGCCTCTTCCTTCCCCCTACGGACATCGGGGACACCTCCCAACATTACTGACCAACTTGCACTTGACCCCATCATCAGCCCACTGGCCCCGATTGCTGAGTGACATGACCCTCTCTCTCCGCTTCCCCGGATCATCACAGAGGCACATTCTTTCTCCCCTCCCACCTATCAGCACACCTGCAAGTGCTGGCTTTGCCTGCCCTCCATGGTAACAAGGCAAAATGCATTAAACTCGCTGGAATGCTGTAACGGGCGCATGACTCGCCCAAACTGCCTGCAGCTGATCTGCCCTAATAAGGGAGAGCTCTTTAAAAACCCCAAGGATGGACAGACAGGCAGGCATTGCAGGAAGAAATGGCCTCCAGGAAGACAGGCCCCCAGATTTTCAGATGCTGACCTTGCCAGGTTGCTGGAGGCAAGGCGGGACACCCTCTTCCCTCCAGCAGGAGAATTCTCTGGATTCTATTATGGCTGCCCCCTGATACCTTGCAGGACTTGAACCATCAGATTTTACATGACTCTCCCCACCTCCCCCCACCCCCTCCCCCCCACACAGGAGAAGAATGCCATAATCGCCAGGAGAGGACGAAGACAGGGGGTGGTGTGCCTGAGATCCAGGTCCTCACCCACTTTGAGGAGTGGACACTGGAGCTTGCGAAAGACGAGGGGATGCGGACCATTAGCGACAGCATGGTTGGGCTGGAGCACAGAAGTGAGCACCTGCCAATCCTGCACTCGTTGGAGATATTTGAAGTAAGTTGCATGCAGCCCAGATTCCTCTCCCTCCCTTGCACTTAACCTTATGTCCTATGTTGCAGGAAGTGATCCCGACGCGCCCGGGCCATCTGGCATCGTGGCCCCCACTCCTGCTCCCACCCATCCTGCCCCTGACAGCTCTGAAGACTCCTCGGAGGAAGCAGATGAAGGGACCTCCGAGGCCGGCACCAGTTTTGTGTCAGCTTTCACCATCCCAGAGACTCTCACATCGGTGGATCAAATTAGTGGTGAGGCTTTTGTATCATGACACATCTGCTGATGTATAGCAGGTGGAAAAGGAAACGTCTGAGGCCTCTGGCACGCGGGGGCCTACCTGAAGCGAGGACTCAACTGGCCCCAGACTACATGCTGGGCTTCTGCGATCACTTCTCCCTCAGCTGCTGGAGATGCAGCAACAGAGCCAGGGAATGCAGGAGGGGCTGACAGCAACACTGCGCTGACTGAGAGGCTGTTGGGAGGAGTCCCAAAGCTATTGCCTGTCTTGCATGGCTCCCAGGCCAACACTGCAAGGGTGGCACTTGCAGTGGAAAGCCTGGGGCAGGAAATCATCATGTGGAGATGCCGGCATTGGACTGGGGTAAACACAGGGTTGTGTGGTGTCGTGGTCACTGTTCTCCTGAAGTCTGGGTAGTTTGCTGCGGACAATGGTCTGTTTGGGGTTAAGTGGTTGTTTGAAGGCAAGAAGTGGGGGTGTGGGGATGGCCTTGGCGAGATGTTCATCTTCATCAATGACATGTTGAAGGCTCCGGAGAAGATGTCGTAGCCTCTCCGCTCTGGGGAAGTACTGGACGACGAAGGGTACTCTGTCCATCGTGTCCCGTGTTTGTCTTCTGAGGAGGTCGGTGTGGTTTTTGGCTGTGGCGCGTCGGAACTGTCGATCGATGAGTCGAGCATCATATCCTGTTCTTATGAGGGCATCTTTCAGCGTCTGGAGATGTCTGTTGCGATCCTCCTCATCTGAGCAGATCCTGTGTATCCACCCTAAACACGTTAAAGAAGCCATCCCCTATGGACAAGCCCTCCGTATACACAGGATCTGAAACGGATGCCATCATCTCACGTGAGAATACCATCCACCAGGTACACGGTACATACTCTTGCAACTCGGCCAACATTGTCGACCTGATACGCTGCAGGAAAGGATGTCCCGAGGCATGGTACATTGGGGAGACCATGCAGACGCTACGACAATGGATGAATGAACACCGCTCGACAATCACCAGACAAGACTGTTCTCTTCCTGTTGGGGAACACTTCAGCGGTCACGGGCATTCGGCCTCTGATCTTCAGGTAAGCATTCTCCAAGGCGGCCTTCACGACACACGACAGCGTAGAGTCGCTGAGCAGAGACTGATAGCCAAGTTCCGCACACATGAGAACGGCCTCAACCAGGATCTTGGGTTCATGTCACACTATCTGTAACCCCCACAACTTGCCTGGACTTGCAAAATCTCACGAACTTTCCTGTCTGGAGACAATACACATCTCTTTAACCTGTGCTTAATGCTCTCTCCACTCACATTGTCTGTACCTTTAAGACTTGATTAGCTGTAAAGACTCACATTCCAATCATTATTCATGTAAATTGAGTTTGTGTCTTTGTATGCCCTGTTTGTGATCAGAATTCCCACCCACCTGACGAAGGAACAGCCAGTTCCGAAAGCTAGAGGCGTTTGCTACAAATAAACCTGTTGGACTTTAACCTGGTGTTGTGAGACTTCTTACAGGAAATCATCACCATGAGTGGCAGGCTCCAAGTGATAGCTGAGTCAAAGCAGGCCACAGCTGAGGGCCACAACAGGCTTATTGAGATTTTGCAGCCCATGGCTGAGAGGCTTGAGAACTTGCAGGAGACTCAGGGGGACAGTGCTGAGACAGAGCGGACTATGGCTGCAGCCTTTGAGAACGTGTCCCAGTCACAGAGGGTCATGGTTGAGGGGCTGCAGAGCTTGCATGAGACTCTGTGAGACAGCGCTGAGACAAAGCAGGTTCCTGGCAGCAGCCTTTGAGAACGTGGTCCACTCACGGAGGGTCATGTCTGAGGGGCTGCAGAGTATGGCCCAATCTCAGAGTATGTGTGCTGCTGCGATTGACAGGTGACCCCTGACTGCCACAAAGATCTCCACTGGTGGTTTAAAAGTTTAAGGTGGCTGTCACTTTCACAGCCACACCGGGAGTGAGTGCCCCCGCAACCACCTCCCCCCACCGCCCCCACCCCCCCCCCCCACCCCCCCCCCACCCCCCCCCACCCCCCATGCCCCGAGGTGCAAGGTCCTGCAACAAATGGCACAGGTATTGCATTGACTCCTTTCAGAGCCGGAGCTATCGGCGGCACGCGGTGTCCAACAATTGCTCGAAAGACTCTCCTGTGAGGAACGGCTGGGATCTCCGTTCCCTCCTTCTCCTGCACCACCGCCACACCCCCCCCGCATCCCTCGAGGCAAACGGTTGCCACTTCCTGCCTCCGGCAGCCGTCTCCCTCCCCTCCTGAGAGTGGTAAGGCCTCGGCCTCCTCTGCCCATAATTCATCCTCCTGCTCCTCAGCTCCAGCAACCAAATGAACAGCAAGATGAATGGGTTGCATTGCAAAAGCCATTTCGTCAATCTGAACATGGGGGTATTGGGGAAGGAAGAGACAGATGGAGAGGTTAAAGAACTCTACTCGCCCCAGCCCAGCAACACACACTCACCCCATATCCCACCCACAGCTCCCCAGCAACACACACTCCCCACATTCCCTCCCCCAGCCCTCCAGAATGGCAACACAGCACCCCCCATTCTATCCCCCACCCCCAACTCACAAACACACACTCAGAACCCATGCAGTAGTGGCCCCAGACAGTGGTAATTGACAAGTCCTGAGGCTGCAACACTGCAACTTCAGAGAGTTTCCAGCCCATCCCCCACCAGCAACAGTGCTTACTGCTGCCTGCACTAGGACCCAGAGTCAGCGCTAAGACCTGGGTCCATGCTGAGAGTCCAAAGTCGGACCCCATAAGCAACAACAGCCTGCTGCCCCCCACTCACTTGGAGGCCGTCGCCAACCCGAAACACAACATGGCCGCCACGAAACAACTCCCCTCTTCAGCAGCATGAAGCAGTTTGAAGGCAGAGACTTACCTCCTCGCTCACCCTCACTGCTCCGACTTTTATACATGAAGTGTTTTCCTCACTGATTCCAGCTGCAGCGAGTGCGGTGGTTAAGGCAGGTGAACTGGGATGATTGGGAGTGAAACTCGCTAATTACATTGTGATGAATGCAGAAAAATGCAAATTGAAGTTTTGCCCTATTTGGACGGGGTCCCGATTGCACAGATGTTTTTTTGTGTGGTAAGATGGGAATGGGTACCAATGGGAATTGGAAACGGGCACCATTCCCGCTAGTCGCATCACGCCTGATTTTACTTCTTCCCGCCGCAAAACGAGCGCGATAAGATCATAAAATTCTGTCTGATGTCTCCCCTACTTCAATGATGTCTGCTGGGATTGCACGCATGAATGTAAAATGAAACCAGGGCATGGATTGCAATGTTCCTTATGAATGAATTGCTAGCTGACACTTCATTGTCTAGGTTCTGACACTTGAACAGGCAATTGGTGCCTGTAGAACTGTACCCCAGCAGGGAGTCAGCACCTTCGTAAGAATGAGGAGAGAATGTGGGAAAATAAGGAGGAGGAATCATATTTCCATAGCAACATGAAAGACAAACCACATCGCCATTAGAAACAGCTCTGTAACTCTCTATTTTCATACTTTGTGCAGAGTAAAGTATAATCTTGAAAGCAAAATAAATTAATGATGGTCAACAAAACTTTAGCACTATGTAATTCATTACGATACTGAATTTTAGAACTCCAGTATTTATTTTAGAATGCTAATTATTAAGGAAATGACTAAAGATAATTCCTTAAGTTATTCTCATATTTGTAACACCAATCCTGATATGAATTTTCCTTTTGCATGATTTATCAGAAAAGGTGATTGTTACAGGCAGCCAATGTGAACTCAAACGTTGTGTGATTTTACACCAGATGTTTCTGTTTAAATTGTCTCATTTTGTACAGGCTCTGATTTACGTGAAGATGAGTCAGAAAGGTGCCAGATGTGATTCGGGAACTGTGCTGATATTTGATTTTAGATAATTAATCTAATTTAGGCAAAAAGGGAAAATATATCTTCCCAGGTCTTAACTTGCAGCAGAAATCACTAGATGGTGTTCAGGCATGGAAATCCTGGAAGTTGCTTTACTCTTCCAGATCCAGGGCACAAAGGCAAAATGTGGTTCCCCAACAACGTCTCTCATAGAGATCAATTAACACAGCTCATTTAGGTTTTATTTTCTTTCGCAACTTGAAGTTGGTGAGAAGTTCCATGCCTGGGTATAAATAATAAGTGAGAAAGATTTGCATGGCTGCCGGAATAATGAGCAGGTTGTAAAGGTGTGGTCACTTACTTGAAAGGCAGGTAAGATCTTTATAACAGGAAAAACACTTTACTCTCGACAAAAATGACGTAATGGGAGCTTTGGTTGTCAAATTAGCTCAGCTGATAGCATTTGTCTTCTGGATCAGAAGTTTGTGAGTTCAAGCGTCTTACTCCAGTATACTGTCAAGGAGTGCTGCATTGCTGGCAGTGTTACTCTTTAAATGAGGTTCAGGCTACCCATTCCAATGGCTCAGCTGAATGTTATGATAGAACAAGAGCAGCAAGTTCACTTGGTAGTCATGCAACATACCTCCCTAGAGTACCAGCAAAAAAAAACAGTTTAGTTATTTGTTGTTGCATCTGCCTATTTAACAAGTCAGTGCACTTCAAAAGTAATGCATCATGTTAAGCGTTTTGATACCTTTTGTTAACACGATAAAATGCTAGACTGAGCTGTCAGCCTTGACACACCTGTAATATTCCTGCCTCTAAGTCAGAAGTTTGTCAGTTCAGGTCTAATAACAGAAACCTGATCACAAAATTTAGGCAAACATCTCTGTGCAGTAGAGAGGGAGTGCTGTATGGTCTCAGGTGTTGTCTTTCAAATGAAACGTTGAACTGAAGCCTTGCCGTACCTTTCAGGTGGACATAAGATCCTGTTTTAAACAGCAGCTGAGTTATCCTGATAGCTACTGCTGCTCGAAGAGTTTAGATTATTGTTGGAGGGGCTGGGGAACTCCTGACAACATTCAAGAGAGCCTCGAGAAGCATCCTCAAATGTGTCAGGCTGCATCTTCCCCAGCCTCTTGATGCAACATGGCACTGTTCAGATTTCTGCTAACTAAGGTACAGCTGGAGGGCTGGCCAGTGACACCACCAACCCCTCACTGATCCACTGCTGCAGTGAATTCATGGCATCAGCAATGGTGTGCAGGGTCATGCTGTAGAGTTGCCAACACTCCAGGATTGGCCCAGCATCTCCAGGAATTGAGGATCAATCTCCAGGACATAGCTCTGTTCAAAGCTAAATAAATATTGGGACATTACAATATATTTTTATTTGTCATTTACTTTGAATATTTATCTTTAGGAGATATTAAAATATTGAAAATGAGGGAAACAAAGGCTGTTTAGCTGACATCCAGCTGGGTAATGCACCTTTTCGCTTTCCAATTGGCATAGGAAGGCAGTGCGTCACAGGATGGATGTGTTAGCTGACTAATGGCTGGTGTGTAGGGGGAAAGTCATATGATGAAATCTCCGGGAATGCCTTCAATTACAGTTAGCAATCCTATAGCACTGGCATGAAGTATCCATTTTGTGGTCTCCTGGGCCTGCCATTCCATTGCAGTTGCCACCCTCTCCATAGAATATGTAATGTGCTCTCCTATCTGGTCATGCCATGGAAGGACTCTTCCATGATCCCCACATGTCAGCTGAAAACCACAGGAAGCTCTGGCAAATTCCCTCCTGTATGCCTCTGCAGGTTGATTGTGGCCCTAATCAGAGGCCCTTCACCAGCTGGTGGGGCAGCCTGGGTTACCATCCAACAGTCCTCTGACTGCCAATGGCCTTCCTTCTCATTGCTTTCCTCATCTGCATCTGTGTGATTCTCAGCAGACCGCGACCCCAGGTCTGCACGCAATGGACTCCTCACCGGGGTGTATGTATCTGAGCTGATGCAGGCGACAGGTGTGAGGCTGCAACCTTAGAGACATCCAGACTAAGGTCTTTGGAGAAAGTGTGAGGTGGAACACATGGGGACTGGTCACAACTCTCTATGGCAGTCAATCCTGCAGAAAAAGCATAAAAACAATTACTGGAGTGATGATGTTTAGGGCTATTACCTTTCAATTGTGCAGCAGGTAATCAGAGATGGTGGGTAAGTGCAATTCCTTCAAACTTTCCAAGCTTGTCAATTAAAATTCAGTGTCAGATATGGACCAACCACCCCGCTTCCCTGCAGCTCCAGGGCTTCCAGCTCCGCCTCTGTCAGTAGGTGTGTCTCTGGCAATCCACCCCGGTCTCAAATTTCTCCCTGGTATTGTGGGCCCTTTTGTTCTGCAAGCATAAGGGGAGAAGATGAAGTTTCCAGTGATGATGAGGAGAATCCTTTACTGCCAGATTGCCCTCTGGTCCAATGAGGCGTTAGGTTGCCAAGCTCTCCTTCCGATCCTCACGCTCTGGGTAAGATGCAGAGGGTGATGCAGATTCTGGTGATACACACACATGCAGTCCATGCTACCATGGAAGTTGGAAAGGGGGAGCATTTGCACTTCAGTGCCAGTCCCAGCCTTTTAAGATTCATGCCTCTACTTTTCCCACCCGTCTTTCATCCACTTCTTGACAGTATGAAACAAACTCATTTCAACTAGTTAAAGGAGCTGAGGGCTCGGGAGAGGTTAGTAAAGTTTCAAGACCACGTAATAGAACAGAGAGTATAGGTGGCAGCAATCTAACCTGCAGCAGAGCAATAAAGGTGACAAGTATGAGAAGGGAGGTGCAGGACTGAGGGTGTTGTACCTAAATGTGCACAGTATACGGAACAAGGTAAATGAGCTTGTTGCGCACATTGAAATTGGCCGGTACAATGTTGTGGGCATCGCAGAGACGTGGCTGCAAGGGGATCAGGGCTGGGATCTAAATATCCAAGGATATGTGTCCTATCAGAAGGACAGGTGGATGGACAAAGGGGCGGGGTTGCACTGTTTATAAGGAATGAAGTTAAATCGATAGCAAGAAGTGATATAGGATCAGAAGGCATAGAATCTCTGTGGGTAGAGTTGAAGAATTGCACAGGTAAAAAGACCCTGATGGAAGTTTTGTACAGGCCCCCTAACAGTAGCTAGGATGGGGGGCAGAAAATAAATCAGGAGATAGAAAAGGCATATAAAAAAGGCAATATTACATTAATCATGGGGGACTTCAATATGCAGGTGGACTGGGAAAATCAGGTAGGCAGTGGATCCCAAGAAAAGGAATTTGTGGAATGTCTAAGAGATGATTTTTTGGAGCAGCTTGTGACAGAGCCTACTAGGGAACAGGCAATTCTGGATTAGGTGATGTGTAATGAGGCAGACTTGATTAGGGAACTTAAGGTGAAGGAATCCTTAGGGAGCCATGACCACAATATGATAGAATTTACCCTGCAGTTTGAGAGGGAGAAGCTGGAATCAGATGTAATGGTATAATTAAATAAAGGTAACTACAAGGACATGAGGGAGGAGCTGGCCAGAGTTGATTGGAAAGGGAGCCTAGCAAGGAAGACAGTGGAACAGCAATGGCAGGAGTTTTTGGGGGTTATTTAGGAGGCACAACAGAAATTCATCCCAAGCAGGAGGAAACATGCTAAGGGGAGGACGAGGTATCCATGGCTGTGGAGGGAAGTCAAGGATAAAAGCAAAAGGAAAACCATACAAAGTGGCGAGGATTAGTGGGAAACCAGAGGACTGGGAAGCCTTTAAAAGCGAGCAGAGGACAGCTAAAAAAGCAATAAGGGGGGAGAAGATGAAATATGAGTGTAAGCTAACTAATAATATAAAAGAAGATAGGAAGAATTTTTTTCAATATATAAAAGGTAAGAGAGGCAAAAATAGACATTGGACCACTGGAAAATGTGGAATGCCAGAGCTCCAGGAGAATCAGGGGCACAGGTGAGTGTAATGGCCATCACGAAGGAAAAGGTTCTGAGGAAACTGAAAGTTCTGAAGGTGGATAAATCACCCGGACTGGATGGACTACACCCCAGGGTTCTAAAAGAGATAGCTGAGGAAATTGTGGAGGCATTGTTGGTGATCTTTCAGGAATCACTGGAGGCAGGGAGGATCCCTGGAAAGCAGCTGATGTAACACCGCTGTTTAAGAAGGGAAGGAGGCAGCAGACGGGAAATTATAGGCCGGTTAGCCTGACTTCGGTCATTGGTAAGATTTTAGAGTCCATTATTAAAGATGAGATCATAGAGTACTTGGAAATGCATGATAAAATAGGGCTGAGTCAGCATGACTTCGTCAAGGGGAGGTCATGCCTGACAAATCTGTTAGCGTTCTTTGAGGAGGTAACAAGAAAGTTAGATAAAGGAGAACCAGTGGACGTGATTTATTTAGATTTCCAGAAGGCCTTTGACAAGGTGACGCGTAGGAGACTGATAAGTAAGTTAAGGGCCCATGGTGTTGAGGGTAAGATCCTGGCATGGATAGAGGATTGGCTGACTGGCAGAAGGCAGAGAGTGGGATTAAAGGGGTCTTTTTCAGGATGGCAGCCAGTGACTAGTGGTGTGTTTCAGAGGTCGGTGCTGGGACCACAATTTTTCACAATATACATTAACGATTTGGAGGAAGGAACTGAAGGCACTGTTGCTAAGCTTGCAAATGATACAAAGATATGTTGAGGGACAGGTAGTATTGAGGAAGCAGGGGGATTGCAGAAGGACTTGGACAGGTTAGGAGAGTGAGCAAAGAAGTAGCAGATGGAATACAATGTGGAAAAGTGTGAGGCTATGCACTCTGGAAGGAGGAATGGAGGCATAGACTATTTTCGAAATGGGAAAATGCTGAGGAAATCAGAAACACAAAGGGACTTGGGAGGCCTTGTTCAAGATTCTCTTAAGGTTAACATGTAGGTTCAGTCGGTAGTTAGGAAGGCAAATGTAATGTTAGCATTCATGTCGAGAGGGCAACAATACAAGAGCAGGGATGTACTTCTGAGGCTGTATAAGGCTCTGGTCAGACCCCTTTTGGAGTATTGTGAGCAGCTTTGGGCCCTGTATCTAAGGAAGGATGTGCTGGCCTTGGATGGTTCACAAGAATGATCCCTGGAATGAAGAGCTTGTCGTATGAGGAAAGGTTGAGGACTCTGGATCTGTACTCGTTGGAGTTTAAGAGGATGAGGGGAGATCTTATTGAAACTTACAGGATACTGGGAGGCATGGATAGAGTGGACGTGGAGAGGATGTTTCCACTAGTCGGAAAAACTAGAATCAGAGGGCACAACCTCAGGGATGATCCTTTGAAACAGAGATGAGGAGGAATTTCTTCAGCCAGAGAGTGGTGAATCTGTGGAATTCTTTGCTGCAGAAGGCTGTGAAGGCCAGGTCATTGAGTGTCTTTAAGACAGAGATAGATAGATTCTTGATTAATAAGGGGATCAGGGGTTATGGGGAAAAGGCAGGAGAATGGGAATGAGAAAAATATCAGCCATGAGTGAATGGTGGAGCAGACTCGATGGTGGCTAGATGGCTCTAATACACTTGGAAGCTAGGAGTAGGATGATTATATGGAGTTGAGAGTGAAGAAGCATGGCCATGTGGAGGCTGGGAGTACAAGGCAAACACATTGCCTCCAGCACAGAATTTTAAGCACTTTGAAACAGTATGAAGTGAAATTACTGCAATTCTTGAAAGGTATGAATGGCCTCTTATACCTGAAGCCAATCTGGTAAGGTAATGAAACATTTTCCTTTAGCTTGTTTGGAATTTTCATTCCACCTCTGCTGGCTTGGTCCAGCAACATTTTCACTGCAGCTGTGGAGAAGTTAAATGCTTGTTTTCCTCCTTGCAGATCTCTCATCCATTTTTGTATTGAAGAAATTTTCATTCTTTGCTCCCCAAAACAGCTTGATGGCTGACTGCTCCTTTAAGCTGCTGTAGGACTTTAAATCCTGTCGTGATCAGCCAGTTCCTGCCTTCAGTGGGTAAGTGGTGTTGCTCATGCTTTTGTTCACTCTAAAATATTTGTATTACACCGAGAACAATATTACATTTATTTTTAAGTGTGACTTTGCAACTTAGAGCTGAGAGTAGGTGCTTAAAAGGAGCACCATTCATTATTATTGTTTATTTTCTAATGAAGTTATATTGTACTTTCATCTCTCTGGAGAGAGCATGGACACTTATACTGTTAAAGTTGCTGTTGTGGACCTCTAATTTAACTGGTCCTACCTCTTTTCAGATCAGCTGGAACATTAGTGTGGTTGTTTCCAACATTGACCCATAGACCAACCTCGAATGGGGCCAGGCTGCAGGTAAGTGACACTCCATCATCACACATTGATTTATCAACCTTAGCCAGTACAAAGAATAAAGAAAAGCACAGCACAGGAACAGGCCCTTCAACCCTCTAAGCCTACGCCGATCATGATGCTTGCCGAAATTAAAACCGTATGCACTTACAGAGTCCATATCCTTCCATTCCTATCTTATTCATGTATTCATCTAGTTGCCCCTTAAATGATGCTATCATACCTGCTCCCACCACCTCCCCAGGCAGCACGTTGCAGACATTCACCACTCTCTGTGTAAAAAACGTGCCTTGCACATCTCCTCTAAACTTTTCCCCATGCACCTTAACCTATGTCCCCTAGTACTTGATTTTTCTACCCTAGGAAAGAGCATCTGACTATCCACTCTGTTCATGCCATTCATAATCTTGTAAACCGCGATCAGGTCACCCCTCAACCTCAGTCCTTCCAGTGAGAACAAACCGAGTTTATCCAACCGCTCCTCATAGCTCATACCCTCCAGACCAAGCAGCATCCTGGTAAACCTCTTCTGTACCCTCTCCAAAGCATCCACATCCTTCTGGTAGTGTGGTGACCAGAATTGTACCCAATATTCTAAATGAGGCCTGACTAAGGTTCTGTACAGCTGCAGCATGACCCACCAATTTTTATACTCAATGCCCCGACTGATGATGGCAAGCATGCCATATGCTCTCTTGACCACCTTATCCACCTGCATTGCCGCTTTCAGTGATCAGTCGACATGTACGCCCAGATCTCTCTGCCTGTCAATACTCCAAAGAGTTCTACCATTTACTGTGAGTAAGTATGAGTCTTCCTTTATTGGAAATAATTTTCTTTTCATGTTCTATTAACCAATAGAATTCCAATTATCAGTCATGCTTCCACAAGACATGTGGACTCAATTTTGTCCTTGCAGCATTATGGCTTATTACCACAACGCAAGGGCATTTGCACAATATTGGCTAAAAGTAGCCAGTACATCAGAATCAGAGAGTGATGCTGCAGAGTGTTGGAACAGGAGTTTAGTGCCTCTCGCTGCCTTCCACTGGCATTCTCAAGTTTTCCCACTTAGGAACAGACAGATGCCATAGGATTGTACAGCACCATTTGTGCTTGCCTGCAAGCAGGTGCTCTGTCTAGAATTGGCATATGAAGAATAGAAGGTAAAGTAGAAAAATTTCCAAGCTTTATTTTAAAAAAAGAGTTGCTTCAACATTTATTGGATTCTTCTAAAGCACTCTTTTCCATGTTTTTAATATATGACTGTATTGGCATTAGCATGGTAAATTGATCTGTTTAAAAAATAGACATCCCTCCTGAAGTAAACTGAATCTGCCCGATTGTTCAGTTGGTAATTATTTTAATAGCCAATCCTCAGATTTAAAACAATATTGAAAAGTTTTGACGGCTTTAATTTTAAATTTAGTGGCATGCATGTTAATGAGGGGAGGGCAACTTTATCCTAACTTGCTCGATGGGAAACCAATGAGATCAGGTGGCAACCAAACTTCCTCTCCATTCAAAGTATTATTCTACAGGGTGTATAACCATTGTGCTACCCTATCCCGTGGGTTTCCCAGGTTCTGAATTTAGTTAAAATGACCCCCTTAGAGACTGCACTTGGACTATAATTTCCAATATATCTTGACTGGTTTAAATCAAACACCCATTTGTCTTGCATTTTTGCAATGTATAGTCAGTCATGTATAGAATGGAGGAAATTTTGCAAGTATTTACAGTATGTAATTCATACCAAGTTATATGAAAAAGTGGATCACTCCTCACTAAATGTTGCAATGAGGCAATGCTGCATTTATTAAAGCTTTTTTGAAGTAAGTGGCAAATTATGACTGTGGAAGGTACTCTTTCAAATTTTGATTGAAACTATTGTCACTCCTTTCACTTAGTGATCAGTGAGTGACTATTTCTTAGCCTGTTTGTCCATTTTGGATTGTAGCCCAGATCAAAGCTGTGATAGGACGCCCCTACAACCCAGACTCTTTTAGTTTACCTTTGCAGGTGGATTATTTTGTAACCCAAACAGGAGTCATCATTATGGGGTAGGCATGACTGTGGTGTTGCGGTCACAATCAGATCATCCATGGCTGAATGGTCCAATCTATCTCTTAAATCTTCAGTTCATATAATTACTTTTTTGTCGGTTAGTGTTTTGATGTCATTAGTTACTATAGCCAGAAGATATACAATAGGAATAGTGCAGTGGCCAGTTTATTCAACAAGTGAGGAAGACAAATATTTGACAAATGATGGGCAATTTGCATCATGAGTAATTCCTCCAGTCTGAGAATTGAGGAAAGATTGGTTACATATTGGTGTTTCAGCTTTGAAAGGAAGTAACTGAGAGGTAATGTTAAAATCTGGCTCCATAAAAATACTAAAGAAAACAAGATCCTATAAAAACATTAGAGAAAACAAAAGCCCACCATTTCCTGAGCAGCCTGTTATGCATGAACTTTAAATCAAAATAACACAGTGCTGATGAACCTTGAACTGTGCTGTCTTGTTCTCTATCTTTCACTTTCAGAACAACATCTGTATGGAGATTCACGGGTAACCTAATTCTTTCAATAAAGTTTTGGCAGAGCTCTAAAAGTAACTTCAAAACTATTTCCAATTAAGAAAAACTGATTATTGCAAAGCTCACTTCTTAGCTAAAGTTCCATTCGATACTGAAATAATAGCAGAAAATGTTGGAAATGCACTGCAGAACAAGCCAAAATCTGAGCGAGAAAAGACAGGCAAGCATTTCAGCTGAGATTCTACATTGGTCACTTCATGAGATCTGACAAAGATTCTGAACAAAAATTGTAATCCACCTTTTTTCAGGTGCTGAATGTCTGCATTTTCAGCATTATCTGTTTAAATTTCTGTTTTGCGTTAGTTTTATGCTAATCAAAGTGCTTTGGTTTAGGGCACCAAATTTTAACATCAAAAACTCCAGTGCAGTTAGGTACAGAATAAAACTTGCTTTCTTGTGCCCGACAGAAAATGACATAAATACACAGAAGCTCTGTCAGCACCTGAAAAATGTTAATTTTTCTTTTCATCTACTGACCAGGTGTATTTATATAGCACCTTTCACAAGCTCAGGACATCCCAAAATGGCCTCACAACCAATGTTATATTTTTGAATCGAAGTCGCTGTTGTAATATAGGAAATACAGCAGCCAATTTGTACGTGGCAAGGTTCCACAAACAGTAATGAGATAATGACCAGAATAATAATGTCATAGAATGATGTTGGTTGCGGGATAAATGTTGGCTTGGGCAAACTCATTAACATAGGATCCATCATCATTAAATCAGTGTGGGCTGGAAATGAATCTATGTCCCAAAGCAAAAAGTCAGTAAACCCAACTATCCACTTTTTGTTTACTTACTTTTCAGTTTCCAGCATTCATATTCCTTTTTAAAACTCAATTTTCCTGTTTAGCATTTAAGGCTGATGTCTTAAACTTTTATACCTATCAATAAGGTAGGCACAGTTAGAACTCAGTACATATTATATGTGCCTGCGACAGAGTTAAAACTGTATCTTCCCTCCACTCAGCATCCTACCCAACATTCTTTCCTTTTGGAGTTCTCTCCATCATTACTTGAGATTCAAGAAGGATAGCAGTTTTCTTCAGTCTCTGTGAGAGACTTTACTGATTTGATCTTAAGATGTCTGCCTCCAGAGGCAGCCTAATGGCATAGTCACATGACAACATACATTTCAAAACCCTAATATCCCTCCTTTCATTACTAACAAAACGCACATTCGCATGCATGATCCTGTGTGAACTGAGTTAGCCAAGGTACTCACTATACACCCACAACTGTTTGTTTTACTAGGTGGTTACTGCACATGCATTGCACAGTCTTCAAATTGTACAGGTCCCTTAATGTGTGCATTGATATTGGCTATAAGTCTGGGTGATGTTCCTTTTTGGGGGAGTGTTGTTCCTGTGACATTGTTGCCTAAGTGACTGTTGTTGAGGCCACTGGGATTGAAAGTGACTCTGCACCCAGTACAGCTGGTGAGATACCTTCTCCTTGTCAGGCCGTTTGTTGAAGGAGCAGCTTCACTAATTGAGCGCATATGCCTGTGGTTGTGCCTGTATATCTGGTTTCCTTCTCTCTGGATTATTTTCCTGCCCTTTTTCTGTTTGCACATTCAGCGTTCCCAGCTCAAGCTTTACATTTGCTGAGATGAGTGACCATTGCGTCCCATCTATGATCTAGAACTTCAGATCTTCTTTCTTGCCATTGCATTGGGCTGTCAAGACAAATTTGTCCTCTTTGTGCAAGTAATCATGCCATTATATAGTTTCACTCTTACTTTTGATGGTTTCATTTTTAGATCTCCATGTTACCCATTTCACACAAATCTGTGAATGTCATTATGTTGCATGACAAACCAGTGTCTTAATTGACACTCCTGTTCACTTGATATTCTCTCTCTGTAGTCATCAAGGCAATAGTCACAAACCATTTGTCTGCTTCACATTTGACCGATCTATCGTGTATAATTCTTCATCAGACTCACCTATTAATATCAGTGGCTATCTGCATAGACTAATTTTGCTGCTTTCTAACCAAACACTTGTGTGTGAAATGATTCTGCTTCTTGCAGTTAAAACTTTCCCTATGCTGGACAATCCTTTTTATCCTGTGCATGCTCCTCTGCCGTATTTGCATCCTGCCCTTTGTCTGCTATTGTGCTTTCTTTCAGCTTGGACTGTCTCTCTCTCAGCAAAAATATATCTCTTGGTCTGCTCTACCATATGAATGCTGTAGCTGATGTTTCACAACTTCTTTGTATTTTGACACACATCAATTGCTTTCTTTAGTGTCAACAGACTTGTTCTCACTGAGGAGTTTCTCATGCCTAAGACTAAAAAAAGACTAATATATATTTAAGCAGGTACCTTTCAGCTGCCTGAATTCACATGATTTTGTCTGCTGTGTTACTGCCATCATTTACTGTTCAACAGTCTTATTTTCACCTTGCACATCAGTGTTGAATACATATCATTCATATGTAACATTGAGGTTTGAAATGTGCATTCAAGGCATTCAAAATCTCTGCCATCTGTTTTTGCAGTACATCAGTTAGATTTAGGATGGTATACACTTTGTAGCAGTCTGTCCGCAGAAGTGTTAAAATTGTCGATCCTGTTATTATTTCAGGCTTCTTAATTAAGTCTGTTGCAATCTCATAGTTTTGCCATGTGTCACTTTTCATTTTGACTGAAGATGGGACTGGAAATTTTTACTGCAGCCATTTTTACTCAATCAGTAAGTTACTATCAGTCTTTGTTTGCATTCCTTTTGTCTTTTCATGTCTGCTTTTCCTTAGTTCTTTTGCAGTAGCTGTCTGCAGCTTTGAACTTTTCTGTAAGCCTTTCTTAATTGTGTCTTCTCTCTGCAGCTAGTATTTCACTTGTAGCTGTTTGTTTTTTGTCCTTTTGTCAGCAGCTTTCTTTTTGAAAATTTGCAAATTTCTGCATTTCTGGGTTCTCAGCATCTTCTCTGCATAATTTCCAGGGTTCAAAGTTTTCCTGACAACATGTATCGTATGTAAGGACAGTAGTCTTTTTCAATGTCTCTCTGTGAGAGGCTTTATTGAATTGATCTTATGATGTCTCCCTCCAGAGGCAACCACATGGCATAGTCACATAACTATGGAAAGCCAAATATGTCAATCTGACTGATTACATTTCAAAATCCAAACACATGGACTGAACAAAAGTTTTAAAACAAAGATCCTTTATTCCACTGGCACCAAATATTTACTAAACGTCAACGGAAAAGGTTAACTTAAAGGAATGAGCTATTTACTGTAGACATTCATGACCAACACTCCAGATCCACCAGGATTTTGTCAACCTTAATTCCTGGGGTGGCACAATGGCACAGTGGTTAACATTGCTGCCTCATAGCACCAGGGACCTGAGTTCGATTCCTGGCTTGGGTCACTGTCTGCGGAGTCTGCACGTTCTCCCCATGTCTGCATGGGTTTCCAGTTCTCTGGCTTCCTCCTACTGTCTGAAAGACATGCTGGTTAGGTGCATTCACCAAGCTAAATTCTCCCTCAGAGTACCTGAACAGGTGCCGGAGTGTGGTGACTGGGGGATTTTCACAGTAACTTCATTGCAGTGTTAATGTTAGCCTACTTGTGACAAATAAATCAATTTTGATCTCTAATCAGCCAGGTAGCAGGGTTCAGTTGATGAAGCTCTTATCGTTAATTTCCTTTGATAACGTGACTCAGTTTACCTTGTCTCTCACACAGAAAGTGGATCTTCCTCTCCTTGTGGCCTCTTGAACTCAAGGGTACTGTCTAGGTGTTCCATCTAGGTCTTCAGCAGCTGCCACTTCCTGGTTCTCTAGCCACGGTTGGTGGCTTTGAGCTGCCTTATTCTAGGCATTGGCTCTTACAACAGTGTAACTCAAGTTCCAGACTTCTGTTCCTTGCTGCTTCTCTCTTCCTCACCTCAAAGCATCTAGTGCTGTTGCTCCCCAGGCTGCCAAAGACATTGCTCCATGCATGGAGGGGCCCACAGGGGCTGAGTAGGGCTGCCTGACACTCTCCCCCACCATTGCCACCTGCTGGTAAAGACTTCATTCCATCATGTTACATGGGGTCACTACATTGATACGAAGGTGATCAATCAGCAATCATCATTTTTTTTTGGATTTGGTAGGTGGTTTTACAGCCTGATATCCTTCCAGCTGTCAACTCTCTCTACTTATCTGGGCTGGGAACCGACACTGATATATGCTGGCTCACCTGCACCAGTGGCTGGGTTCATTCATAGCCAACAAGTCCTAGAGTGGGACTTGAACCAAAGACCTTCCAGCTCAAAGTAGGAGAACTACTCACTGAGCCAGATCCCTTTACCCTACCTGCCTCCCCAACATAATTTTATATTTTAAAAAATCCACTTTGCCAAACAATTAATGAAGTCCTTAAAAGATTGCAATCTGAAATCTGCAATCTGTAAAATAAACCAATATGGTTCACTTTCTCAGTAGATCTATAAGACCAACTAGAATCTCCATGTTCCAGTTGTATGTATATCTTCCATAAAGAAGGTAGCGATCATAATATTGTCTCTTTGACATATATATGGGACCGTGTTTTGACTGTGTAAAAAGGAGTTGCAGTGTCACTTAGGTCCATTGCTTTAGTTGTGATAGTGAAAATGCCTAGCAGCATGAGGAATCCCTTTTGGTAACTGCTGCTTCTCACAGCAATTATTTCCAAAATTCTATTAATCACATGTAGAATTGGTAATTTGTTTTGGCACCGTGACAGAACAGGAGACTAACTTAAGAACATTTTAGAGAAGTTCTTTAGTGATGCCACATTCTCCATTCCCTACACTTGAATGACAATAACTGGCAGAGAGGGAGAAAGAGCAAATAGAAAATAAAAGGTATCACCACAGGCTGCTGCTGTAAAGCTAAGTGGTCGAGAATGCCATGTCTGGTGTTTCTGCATGGAGAAGCAGATTTAAAAAAAAGATAGATTAAAATTAATATCAGTGGTGCTACTGAATTTAGCCCCCAAAATGTGTTTGGGAATTGCAATGTGTGATTCATCCACGCCTGTTGATTGCAGTGAAATTGATGTGTTGTCTGCTTACTTGAATAATCCCTGCATCCAGCTAGCATTAATTGGCTGGACAGATCAACAGGGGACCAATATCGTGAGTGGCTAGTACACTTAAAGCATAGTTTACAGCTTACAGCTAGTCTACACCTCATAAGGGGAGGTGAATTGCAGCTGGAGCTGGTTTTGGGAATCATGGTTGAAGAGAGTCTGACCTGGGAAAGAGGAAGTAATGGTATAACAGGGAATTACTATGTTCCGAGGTATACTGCAGGAAAATGTGATCGAGTGCATGGATGAGGGAAGTGCAGTTGATGAAGTTTATATGGATTTTAGCAAAACCTTTTACAAGGTCCCACATCAGAGATTGATTGAGAAGGTTGAAGCACATGGAATTCAGGGAAACTGGGCAAGATGGATCTGGAACTAGTTTAGTAATAGGACACAAAGGGTGGTGGTAGAAGGCTGTTTGAATGACTGGAGGCCAGAATCCAGTGGTGTACTACAAGGTTGAATGCTGTGTCCCTTATTGTTTGTTATATACATAAATTATATAGATGATAATGTGGGGAGAATGATAAGCAAGTTTGCAGATGTCAACAAGATTGGTAGGAAGGCTAACAGTGAAGAAGAAGGTTGTAGGTTACAGGAAGATATAGATGGGTTGGTCAGATTGGCAGAACAGTGACAGATGGTATTTAACCCTGATAAGTGTGAGATGATACACTTTGGAAGAAGTAACAAGATAAGGAAGTATTTAATGAATGGCAGTACACTAGGAAGCTCAGAGGAATAGATGGATCTTGAGGTACTTATTCACAGATCCCTGAAGGCGTCAGAGCAGGTAAATAGGGTAGTTATGAAGGCATATGGGGCACTTGCTTTTATCAGTTGTGGCATAGAGTATAAGAGCAAGATGCTTATGTTGGAGCTATACAGAATGTGGTTTAGACCACAGCTGGAGTACTGTGTGCAGTTCTTGTCACCTCACTATAGGAAGGATGTGATTATGCTAGAGGGGTGACAGAGGAGATTCACCAGGATATTGCCTGGGAAGGAGTATTTTGAGCTACAAGGAGAGACTGCTTAAGTTTGGATTTTTTTCTTCAGAACAGAAAAGTTTGAGGGGCAACATGATGGGGAACATGATTGATTGGGGGACATGATTGAGGTGTATAAGATTATGAGTGGTACGGACAGGGTGAATAGGAAGCAGCTGTTCCCCTTGGTTCAGGGGTTAATCATGAGGGCGCATAGTTTAGGGTGAGGGGCAGGATATTCAGAGAAAATTTGAGAAAATAAAAATCACTGAGGGTGGTGAGAATCTGGATGCACTGCGTGGGAAGGTTGTGGAGGCCGGAAACATTAGAACCTTTAAAAAGTACTTGGAAGAGCACCTGAAATATCATAATGCTCAAGGATATGCAACAAATGCAGGAAAATTGGATTAGTGCGACGTTAGTAGTAGTTATTGTCGGTGCAGACTCGATGGGCCGAAGGGCCTTTTCTGCACTGTGAGATTCCCCCCCCCCGACCCAATGTCAATGGACCTTTCCATGGTCCGCCCCCCGCCCACTACGATTCATATGGCGGGTGAGCTGGGAAAATACCGCCCAGAGTCTCAGATAGAGTCTGTGTTAACAGAAAAGAAAATCCTCCAGACACCAGATCAAAAGGCAGTGGGTTGATAGCTCTGGGTGTGAATTTCAGGAGTCAAACTTGGAGGACCTGGATGCAATGCTGCAAAAAGTTCAATGGCTTCACTTGAGTGGTCAAGGTAACTGAACTCTTCAAATGCTATTTGCTACCAGTTGGATCAGTACCCTCAGCAACTGCTCAGTCAATACACAAACACCAATAATCTCCAGGAATCACATACTTAGCACATTTCCAAGCCTCACACCTCTCACGGATTGAATAGCTGTCTTGAATAGCGCACATCACCCAGAATACTTAATCACACTCACTAAGACACTTCACTCTTTCTTGCGGGACAAGGAGACGCTTTGCCAGAGGCTTCAGGAGTGAACTGTTGTGGGTCAGGCACCCCTGCACATCCTAAAGCTTGGAGGAAACAGTGCTGACCACTATTGAGATACCTACGGCTGAGGCCATAGGTGTTGACATGACTGAAAATAATGATATCCCCGTACCTATTCCTCCTTCTCATATACCACTTCCCCACATCCCACACTCTTCTGAATTACAAGTTGCAAATGGTGTAAGCAAACACCTCTTGCCACCCCACTGCTTTCCCACAACACCATCTTAACCTTCTGTCTTTTCCTTTCAGATACTTAAGAGGTACAACCTGGCCAGGTAATGAAGGAACACAGAGAGTGATGATGAAAACATAAGCAGCTTGATTTGATTTCACAATCACTCGTACCAGCAGATATGGATATTCCATATTTCTTAAGGGGTAGAGTCAGAATCTGCATGTGGTGAAACACTGGCATGAGACAGCTGCAGTCAGGGCAGGGGCAATGATAGCGCAGTTGCCAGCTCAGAGGATGAGGTGCACACAGATTCCACTGCAGCAGAATTGATGGAGCAGTCTAAAGAAGAATGTGAATGAGCACGCACAACAAAATATTTGGCGCAAAGTGAAGTTTGTTTGAAACCTGCTGTCAATGCCAAGGAGAGTGAAGGAGTCCAGCACCAACTTGGCACAGGGCTTTGTGCACAGCTGGGAACCCATCCTCTCCAGCGTGGAAACAGTGGAAAATTCTGTTCACACTTTGGACACAACCATGATGCAGCATCTGATAGCTGAGGTACAGCCACCATTACATAATCATATCTAACCTTATATCTGTGCGGTATTTCACAGGCTTAAATTGCTGCTATGATGGATTACAATGTGCAATGAGGCTTGCAGGGTTTCACAGCATTCCACAACAGATTACGGGGATTGCTGAGAGACCACTCTGAGAGAGTTGCAATGGCTCCATGGAGTATGAATCCACTGTCCCCTCTTGGAAAGGTACGGTTTGTCATTACATCTTTGGCCCACTCCACCAATGCCCTTGTTGTCAGCTAGCCAACCCAGGCTGCTACCACCTATTCTGAAATGGTGCATTTCGGAGGCCGGGCCTTCTGGGCACAGAACTGCTTGAATTTGTCCTCCAAGGCCATCTGCAGTCTCTTCCCCTGGAAATCAGTAGCCATCCATCAGCTATGCCTTGGCTATTGGGGTAACACTATGTAGGAGTACGAGGGCAGGAAAAGTCACATGGAAGACAGCCACTAACATAATGCAGAAGGGTGACTAGTTGACTTCTGTGTGCACTATGCATTGTTGGATTTCTCTGAATTTGGTTTGAAATACTCATTTTGCAGAAGCTTGCATTATAGCTAAGTGAACGCTGTGACGGTCACTATCAGGGAAGATTAAGATGTGCGAGTGTTGCTGAATGGGGATTAGATTTGTGGTTATTGGTATCATGCTTGCATGAGTTCTTCACTGGCAACAAAGGGCTATCTAGGTTGCTTCATCCCTTCCACTTCTTCCTCCTCCTCATAATGCTCCTCAGCTGCATGGGGTCCTTATCCTGCCCTAGGCTTGCAGTATGGGGGTAGAAGGCTTCAGTGAGGATATTCTTATTGATGCAGATATCTCATACCAGTTCCTTGCTGGGCTTAGGTAGGAGAATTTCTCCCTCTACACCCTGAGCAGATACAGCCTCCTACTGACAGCACTATCATAGAAATCATAGAAACCCTACAGTGCAGAAGGAAGCCATTCAGCCAATTGAGTCTGCACCAACAACAATCCCACCCAGGCCCTATCCCCGTAGCCCCACATATTTACCCCACTAGTCCCTCTAACCTAAGCATCACGGGACACTAAGGGACAATTTAGCATGGCGAATGCACCTAACCTGACATCTTTGGACTGTGGGAGAAAACTGAAGCACCCAGAGGAAATCACACAGACACGGGGAGAACATGTAAACTCCAGACAGACAGTTACCCAAGCTGGGAATCGAACCCAAGTCCCTGGAGCTGTGAGGCAGCAGTGCTAACCTCTGCTACCGTGCCGCCCCTCTGTGCCACCATGCCGCCACTACTTTGCTCTTTCTCCATCCCCTTCCAACAGCTTGTCCTGCTCCACCTGGCCTCTGTTAATTCTGCACTCTAAGGAAGTGGCTACTAATGCACTCACATCTGGAAGCAACTGTCTTGTGCAGAAGCCTTGAAATCAGAGCAAGTCCTTTGGCATCAACACAGCTCTCACAATAGACTTTTGCAACTTGAAACAGTTATTGAAGGCCTACAAGAATTGGATAATTGTAGCACCAACCAAGGAGGCCTTGAGGTGCAGAAGTAGCACCCCTATCACTGGACCAGAAGCTGTGGGTTCAAATCCTATGCTAGGATTCGTTGGCCATGGAAGGAGCATTCAACATGGTTCAACAGGCTGATAAACAGCTCAGAAATCCTTCACCCACTATTCCCCAAACAATAAAAATATCATGGGTGAAGATATGCGAGAGAGAGGGAGAGTGCAACAAGCTACAGAAATCAACTAGCAACTAACCAGAAGATCCCTTTGAAAAGCATTGGTGGAGATTTCTTCTTGTTGCTGAACATGTTTTGGGCCATGCGAGGTTAAGTTGGAGCTTCAAAATAGCCATGAGATCAAACCAGCTTTGTAGACTCATTGGTGTCATCATTTGCCTCCTTTGCAAGGATGGTCACTGTGCCTTGTGCTTATGTCTGCATCAATATGGTGTCGAGTTCAATTGGCAGCATAAGTGTGTGAAGGCACCACAAATATTATTTTGGAGGTCTAAGTGCATGAGTAACATCCAAAAGATGGCATTTACCATGTTGGGAGTGGAAGAGGATTTAAATAAATCCTCTTCAATGGCTTGGTACTCAGCAGTGTCAAGGTTCATAGCAGCCTGCAGCATCCCGCACAACCTTGCCAGCATGGGGACACAGTTGTTGTCACCAGTTGTACAGAAAGTGGCTCAGGAGGAGGACGAGGAGGAAAAGAAGAAGGAAGCAGAAAAGGAAAAAAGGAGGTATACAAACCTAGTTAGCTCCTTTCTGAATAGTCTGAACTGTCTGTGAAGAACTCGCTTGAGTGAGGTGCTTGTAACCTCAACCCCAATCATCAACACTTCCTAACTACGTCCGTAGTTGGGAAATTGCTGGAATCCATCATTAAAGAAGAAATAGCAGGACATCTGGAAAAAAATGGTTCGATCAAGCAGACGCAGCATGGATTCATGAAGGGAAAGTCGTGTTTGATGAATTTACTGGATTTTGTATGAAGATGTAACGAGTGCAGTTGACAGAGGGGATGTGATGTTTCTAGATTTCCAGAAGGCGTTCGATAAGGTGCCTCACAAAAAGTTGCTGCAGAAGATTAAGGTACACGGAGTTGGGGGTAAAGTGTTAGCGTGGATTGAGGATTGGCTATCTAACAGGAAGCAGAGAGTTGGAATAAATGGGTGCTTTTCTGGTTGGCAGTTGGTGACTAGTGGCGTGCCACAGGGATTGGTGCTGGGGCCTCAACTGTTTACCATATACATAGACGATCTGGAGGAGGGGACCGAGTGTAGGGTAACAAAGTTTGCGGATGACACAAAGATGAGTCGGTAAGCGAATTGCGTGGAGGATGCGGAAAGTCTGCAGAGAGATTTGGATAGGCTAAGTGAGTGGGCGAGGATCTGGCAGATGGAGTATAACGTTGACAAGTGTGAGGTTATCCACTTTGGAAGGAATAATAGTAAAATGGACTATTATTTAAATGGTGAAAAATTACAACATGCAGAGGGACCTGGGGGTCCTTGTGCATGAATCGCAAAAACTCAGTTTGCAGGTGCAGCAGGTGATCAAGAAGGCAAATGGAATGTTGGCCTTTATCGCGAAGGGGATGGAGTATAAAAGTAGGGAGGTCTTGCTGCAATTGTACAAGGTACTGGTGAGGCTGCAACTAGAGTACTGTGTGCAATTTTGGTCCCCTTGCGAAAGGATATATTGGCCTTGGAGGGAGTACAAGGAAGGTTCACCAGGTTGATACTGGAGATGAGGGGGTTAGCTTATGAGGAGAGATTGAATAGATTGGGCCTGTACTCGTTGGAGTTTAGAAGGCTGAGGGAAGATCTTATAGAGACATATAAGATAATGAAGGGGCTAGACAGGGTAGAGGCAGAGAGATTTTTTCCACTTAGAAAGGAAACAAGAACTAGAGGACACAGCCTCAAAATAAGGGGGAGTCAGTTTAGAACAGAGTTGAGGAGGAACTTCTTCTCTCAGAGGGTAGTGAATCTCTGGAATTCTCTGCCCATTGAAGCAGTGGAGGCTACCTCGTTAAATATGTTTAAGTCACAGGTAGATAGATTTCTGATCTATCTTCGATGGGCCGAAGGACCTCTTCTGCACTGTATGATTCTGTGAATCTATTTCATATTGTATTCAAAAGCCAACTGTAATCAAATTTGTGCCTTGCCTTTGTGTCAGTCTTCTGTGAGCCTTTGCCTGTCTTAGTGCTGCTATAAAGGTCTACCCCAGTGGCTGTAGCATGGCTGGTGGAAAGCTGTTGCCTTTCAGTGGGGGAGACTGCAGTTCGTCTTGGAGGACAACCTCAAGCAAGTCTGGATCTAGAAGCTGTGTACTGCACCATCTCAGCATGGCGGCCACATGCCACTCTCTATTATGCTGCATCTGCACCTGCCTTTTCCCAGGTCAAGTTCAGCTCATAATTGACTCCCAACATGTGTTTCAGCTGCAGCGTGCTTCCCCTTCGAGAGATCTACGCTAGATTTAACTGGTGCTGGTCAATCACAATATTGGTCCCCTGCTCAGGTGTTGTGTTAATCAATGGAGCAGTTACTGTGGGCTGGATGCTGCAGTCATGTAAAGCAGCAGGCAGTACAAAGTTCACATGCTGCCTTCATTGCAGTCACTGTGCACATTCATTACACATTGAGATTCCCACACCCCCATCACTTTTAAAAATTCACCACCATTTCATAGTCCATGCTGAAATGCGGCATGGCAGGAGTAAAGGTGTTAATTGAGTTCCAAGTGCTGTAGGATTTTGAGGTGAATAAATGCCAATTTATCACTTCTGATTACTGTATTGTTTCTCCTACTAGATATTGGGTTAAAACAGAATTGGAAATTCAGCTGCAAGGTATGATTCCATAGTCAAATATGCTGCCTTAATTTACTAATAGGTTCAAGCTTGTATACTAACCTAAAGCCATCACCTTTGAAACTGTACCACAGCAAGAGTCAATACCTTCAATAGAGGGAAGAAAATTGAATGGGGGTAGTAATAAGAATAACATAAACCACATGCAGAGGTCAAATACACTCAATTACCTTGAATATTTACTACCTGAAAAGGAAATGAAATTATTTCTATCACTGATAATTTTAGCAAAAGTTCCACAGAAATATGAAGTGGGAAATCCTGTTTCTATTCACACTGAACCAACACTCAAATTAGAGTTTGAAGGAGTCTTAGCCTTGGTGGTTTATTTATTCTGCCACCTACCAGAAAATAGAGGTTATCTTAATTCCTATCAGTGCGACTGAGAAAGTGCAGCAATCAAGAGATAGAAATAATGGCCTGTGTTGCCTGAAGAATAACATCTGCAATATATAATCGATTGTACCAACCCTGATTCTGTAATGTAAAGGAAGGCAAAATGTGAGGTCATCATACTTTTTGCAATAAGTGTGGTCCAATACTATTTATAAGTAATAAGCTAATGACTGCAAAGGAACATTTATGTTTGAAGTTTGAGTAAAATTAAGGAATATTAAGAGGAGCTATTACACTTTGGGGTGTATACAATAGGCCACCAAAAATGGGAAGTAGAGGATAAAATTTGCAGACAAATTAAGGAAAGATGCATGTACCTTACAGTAATGATAAAGGGGAACTTCAATTATCCTAATGTAGACTAGTAACAGAGTGAAGTCCAAACAAAGGGAGGAATTGTTGAAATGTGCACAAGAAAACTTCCTTAATCAGCGTGCTTTCAGCCCGACTAGGAAGGAAAGAGTACTGAATCTTATTTGGTGGAATGAGGTGAGGCAAGTGAAGCATATTTCAGTCAGGGAACCTTTGGGAAACGGTGATCACAATATCATTAAGCTTAGAGTAGTTATGGAAAAGGACAACGGAAAATCCAATGTGAAAATATTCAAAAGAAGGAGGAGTTGAAAAGGTATCGCGCTCAAGTAGGTTGAAATCAAAGATTCACTCGTCTACATTAGGATAATGGGAGGCCTTCAAAGAGGATATACTTCAGATTTGAATTAGATTTAATTCCACACTAGAGTTACCTGGATGATTAAAATATAGAGATTCAAAACTAACAAAAATGATGCTCATGATAAATCATGGGTTTATAATTCAGTAGGAAACCAAGCTGAATACAAAAAGTACAGGGGAGAACTGTCAAAGGAAATATGGGCAAGAGATTAGCAGGTTACATAAAAAGGAATCCTGAAGTGTTTTATTAAACTATATATAGAAAAAGGGTAATCAAAAGAAGGTTGGGGTTGATTAAGGACTAAAAAGGTAATCTTGTGAGACAAAGGGCATGGCAGATGTACCAAAGGAGCACTTTGCCTCAGTTTTCATGAAAGAAAAGGATGCTACCAATATTAGTAAAACAGTAAAAAGGGATTTGGATAAATTGAATAAGATAAAAAGAGAGGATGTGCCTAAAAAATTGAAAGCACTCAAAAGTAGAAATGTAATTCAATCTGGGTGTGATGCACCTTTGGTTGCTGAGGGAAGAAATAATTTGAATCTCTGGTCTCAATCTTCCAATATCACTTATATATTGGAGTGATGCCAGAGGACGGGAGGATTGTAAGTGTTACATCCCTGTTCAAAAAGGAAGGTAGGGATAAGCCTGACAACTGCACACTAATCAGCCCACAATGCTGGTGAAGAAACTTTTAGAGGCATTAATTTGGGACAAAACTAATTGGCACTTTAAAGTCAGCACAGATTTGTTAAAGACAAATATTGTGACTATCTCGATAGAGTTCTTTGATGAACTAACAGGTGGATGATGTTGTGTATTTGGGCTTTCAAAAGGCATTTAATAAAAGCACCACACAATAGACTGGTTAGTAAAATTGAAGCCCATGGGATGGATGCTCCGGTTTCCTCCCAGAGTCCAGAGATGTGCAGATTAAGTGGATTGGCTATGCTAAATTGCCCATTAGTGTCCTGAGATGTGTAGGTTAGTGGGATTAGCCATGGGAAATGTGTGGGGTTACGAGATGGGGCAGGGGTAAGATGCCCTTCTGCACTGCACTGTAGGGATTCTATTCTATAATAATAATAGATAATATTCTATGATAATAATAGAATTAATAGGAAAGATGATCTGGTGGGCATCTATTCTACAGTGGTTGCCGACATATTTCAGGGATTTGGTTATTCTCAACTCTGTATTCTGGAAGGCATAACATTCTCTGTTGCAGAAGAAAGAGTAGTAGCATTAAAAGATTTTGTGGCAATCTCGGTCTCTGCTGATTAATCTAAAGTCACGGTATCTGGTAGTAAGGATGGTGGTTCATCCAGAGATAGTTCTGGCAAACACGGGGCTGGCACATTGATGCGTGTAGCTAATAACAGATCTGCGTGTTGTTCCCACACTAGTTCATCTTCAGTTTGTACTGTACAGGAGATAGGGCCGTTTTGTGCCAACACAGTTGTAGGAACACATTTCTCACCGGTGGAGGAGCTGCGTGCCAAAACCTGTTCTCCTTATCAAAACACATCTGATTTGCGACTGCTGATTGTGTTCTACTATTTCAGACATCTGCTGCAGTAGTAGATCAAAGATCGTTCTCAGTTTCCTCTTTAGTAATAAAGCTGGGAGATTCTGTTGCGATATGTCGCCAAGAAACTGTTTAGATGGTGATTTAATGAACCTTGGTCCTTGGAGGATCCCAGTACAGGATTCAAGGACTGGACTTATCCGAAAGGTGGTATAGTGCTGATTTTGTATGTTTGAATACCACTTTTCTTAAAGTTTATTTATTTATTAGGCACAAGTAAGGCTTACATTAACACTGCAATGAAGTTACTGTGGAATTCCCCGTTAGATAGTCTTTAAACTCTTGAGGCGGGAATTGTGGTCACTTACAATTTGTTCTGGTTTCAAAGCTTTTTGATGGTTTGTTCTGCAGTTATGTCTTTATTATGACCACTCTGGCTACTTACAGTGTGCATCTATGACAGCCATGAACATGTGCCCTTCATATTGATCCAGAAACTCTGTATGTAGACGTTGCCAAAGTATTTTAGGCAAATGGATGTAATGGGACAATGGCAATGTGTTCCTTACCCATGCATATGACTGCTTTTTCCTCAATCTGGGCATCAATTCCAGGTCATTAGGAGCAGCTCCTTGCAAGTACATTCATTCAAACTGTACCTGGGTGTCCTTCATGTAATCGTTCAATACTTTTTGTCGCAAGTTTGGAGGAATTATTATCCTCATCCCACAACAGGCATCCACTCTGTACTGTCAACTTCCTGGAAATATATGGCTTTATTTTGGGATGTCTATGCATTATCCTTTCTTTTAAAACCATTTGCAGTACCTTCTCCATCACAGGATCATTTCTGGTCTGCCACTGGACCTGAGCTGCAGTCACTCGGATGGAGGTCCATCAGCAATGTGAAGTGACAATCAAAAAGGTAGTACTGAAATTTCCACACTCCAAAGATAATAGTGCCTCTTTCTCCAGCTGAGCGTAATTTGATTCAGCACTTAAGATGTGCAATGCAAAAGCTATTTGTCTTTCCTCCCCTGAACACAGTATGTGTGACATCACCGCTCCAACTCCAGACGGCGATGCATCACAGGCAAGTTGTAGTGGTAACCTCGGGTTGAAATGTACCAACACTTCTGACTTCTTCAATGCTTCTTTGATTGAGTTGTATGCTTTTTCACACTCCTGTCCATTGCCATGCTAATTTGGTGCACTTCTCTGCCTTTTGGCTAAGATCAAGTGTAGTATGGTCGGCAGCCCATGGTCGGCCACACTTGGTCGAGGTCATTGGGTTACACTGAAGCTTCATATGTTTCATATGAAGCAATTTTTTAAAGCGGCATCTCGGCCTTTTGGCTAAGATGCAAATGAGCTCAAGTCTTGGAGGAGGAACCTCCCCCTTCTCCAATCAGCTTGACTCATGTAGATCAGGCCCAGGACAGGGTGGTTTGGTCGCTCGCCCTGTCTTGTCAGCCTGGATCTGAAATGTCTCAACTTGTTGAGACTCTGAATTGGATTTGATTTGATTGAATTGGAAAAGTATAAAAAAAATAAAAATTTGGTGCACAAATTATGCAATGGTTTGAGCAGTGCTGCTAAGTTAGAAACAAATTTTCCATAGCTCATTAACCCTACAGATGACCTTAATTTATATTCGTTGCTCATAAAACTCTATGATCTTAGGTGCCTTGGGTAAACTCTTGCTGTTGATCACATGGCCTAAATATTGTATTGATGTTTGAAAGAGATCACACTTATATTTCTTAGCACGAAGACCATGCACTTGAAGACATTTCAATTTGGCTTCTAGATAAGTTTTCTTGTTCATTGGTACCAGTGATCAATTGGTCACCAAGTAACATTATACCCCCTGTAGCCTGCTTAAGATCTGGTCCATGGGCTGTTGAGATAAAGCGGGTGTTGAAGTCATCCCAAAAGGCCTTTATGTGTTATGATGGTGAGCAGGTGTTGAGATTCAGCTATGACATTCGTTTGCAAGTAGGCCTGTGATAAATCAAATTTGCTGAACTTCTGTCTTCTTGCTAGACCAGCAAGCAAATCCTCAATCAAGGGTAGCAGATATTGATCCATACACAAAACTAGATTGATTGTTGTTTTGAAATCTCCACAAATATGTATAATCCCATCCTGCTTCATGACAGGTACAATATGGGTTGCCCAGCCACTGGTAGTGATGTGTTCCAACACTCCTATATCCACAAGTCTCATTAATTCAGATTCCACCTTTGGGCGTATAGCATAAGGCACTGTTCGACTGGCTGTTTTGCTTGATCTTAAGTTTCACGTGAACTTCTTTCATGGAATCATGTGTTGTCAAATACTTTACTGTATTTTTCTACACTGTTCTGTAGATCTTTCAGAATCAACTAACCTGCTCATAGCATTCCAATTTAACTTTATCTTCTTTAGCTGAGAACAGCTATAAAGAGCTGGAAAACTTCCTTGGACAACATGGAGTAGCAGCTCCACAGTTTGCCCACTTAACTCTACTTGATGATGTATCCTCTTAGAGGCAGCATTTCTTCAGTGTAGGTCCTCAAGATGACATCTGCTGGCTTCAATGGTGGGTGATTCCATTTTTCCTTATGGGTGATCTCGGGAATTAGGGAGACAGCAACCTCCATTTTTATCGGCTGTTCATTTAGTTTTGGAACTACCCAGTATTGATGTGACTCTCCTTGAATTGAAAGTACATTTAGCTTCAACTGCTCATCAGATTCGTGTGCTATGTCTTCATTGTCCAGATGTTTTTTCTCTTCCATGCTGTAAATCTTTTTGGTGGAATTCATTTTATTTTTCCTTTTAGGAAAAATCTGATTTTTTTACTTGATCACTCTTCCCTGGAGAAGCTAATATCCTCCAGCAAGTTCGTGCAATGAGACCAATTTTTTCACAATTTTTGCAGTGGCTGCCTCTGCACCAGCAATCAACCTGTGAATGGCCTCTTTTTGCACAGCAATGACACCCTTGCTGCAGCGTAGAATTCCTCTGGGCTGTGCCCATGTTATGGTTCCTCATGCCTGCTCTGAGTTGAGAAGCTTCCTCAGCAGCAAGCTGTTTCTAATGCTGTTTTAAGACTTAAAATTCATTCAGCTAACAATCTCCGCCGTATAGCCTCATTCCTCAGCCCACAAACCAAACAGTCCCATCCAGGGAGTCACCAAATTCACAATGGCCCATAAGGCGCTTTCGTGTTGCTAGAATCTGAGACAGCTTCTCTCCTTCTGGCTGACTTTGTTTATGTAACATAAAACACTTTGCTATTATTAAGGGTTTGGATGAGTAATGGTCCTCCAGTATCTTAGTTATTTCTTGGTATGTTTTGTTGCTGGGTTTCTCAGGCTAAACCAGATTTTGGAGTAAATTTAAAGTTTTACTGTGAATGGTGCTTAGAAAAGCAAGGACTACAATACCCTCTGGAATCTTATTAGCCAGTATATAATAATGAAATTGTTCTACAAAAGACTTCCAGTTCTCAGATTCTCCCTCAAATGAGTCAATGGCACCAAACATTTCTGCTATTTTTATTGGGTTATGGGGATCTGTGCAGTAACTTTTTCCAGGAGCTTCCTTTGACAACAATGGTCTAGTTTTATTTTTCAATGTGAGCCGATGTAACAGCGAGCTCTGGATTTCAATGCAAGGAAGGTCTATTTTTCACTCTACTTCTGTACCTTACTTAAACTACACATGTGACAAGCTCTGCATCCTAAACTCCTTGGATTGCCTCGCTTTTACTTTTGGTAGGGACCTTTCTTTCTGAACCACTAACTTACCAGTCCAGTGTCAGGTGGGATCACTGACCTGCCGCTGATTCTGTTCCGATCATTGAAAGATATCTATCTCCTCAACAATTAAGTGCAGCTCCAATTTTTCTTTATGGTGGAAGAGAATTTTTAATCTGCTCCTCATCCCCAGTTTTCTCTTTATTCTGTTGTATATGTCGCATTTGTGATAAAAGAAAGTGGAGTTGCAGCACATAGATTGGTTGCAGTCAACAAAGCAGGTTTATTGAGAAGTTGTTCACTGTACAAAGGCTTGGGTTAGACTGACTAAAAGCCTGTGAAGCAGCTGATGACATCACAAACTAAACATGTGACTAGACTGTTAAAGTGGCAGCACAACACAACATCTTCCCAAATATATAACCAAGACCATTTCTCTTTTTGACATATATTAATGACCTCGATATAAAGGACCTAATTCCAAAGTCTGCAGATGATATAAAACTCGACCATTGTGCAACAGTAAGATTAGTAACATTTCAGGATGACATAGACAGACTAGTAAAATGGCAGGCAGAGAGAGCACATGAAATTTGATACAGAAAAGTTTTGTTTTATTTGTAGGAAGCACGAGGACAGGCACTACAAACGAAATAGCATGATTTTAAAGGGGGTTCAGGAACAGAGAGATGTGAGGTGGCACAGTGGTTACCACCGCTGCCTCAGCGCCAGGGACCAGGGTTTGATTCGGGTCTTGGGCAACAGTGTGAAGTTTGCATGTTCTCCCCGTGTCTGCATGGGTTTCCTCCGGGTGCTCCGGTTTCTTCCCACAGTCTAAAGATGTGCCAGTTAGGTGGATTGGCCATGCTAAATTGCCCATTAGTGACCAAAGATGTGTAGATTAGGTGGATTAGCCATGGTAAATGCACGGGAATACAGGAATAGGACAAGTGGGTGGGCCTGGGAAAGATGCTCTTTCAGAGAGTCAGTGCAGACTCAATGGGCTGAATGGCCTCCTTCTGCACTGTAGGAATACTATGGTTCTATGGGATGTATGTACACTGGTCTTTGAAAATGACAGGCATGTTGAAAACATTGTTAAAAGGCTTGTGGGATTCTGGGTTTTACAAATAGAAACATAGAGAACAAAATCAAACTTATATGAAACACCAATTAGACCCCAACAGGAATTCTGTGACCATTTCAGGCCACTGCACTTTAAGAAGGATATCAAGGTCTCCAAGAGAGTGCCGAGGAGATTTACCAGAATAGTACCAAAAAGCTTCAGTTCATGGAATAACGAGAGAAACTGTGTTCATTCTTCTTAGAACAGAGAAAGTGAAGGTGAGATCTGACAGACGGTCAAAGTCACGATAGCTTTTGACAAGTAAGGAGAATCGCTTCTCGGTGGATGAAGGACCAGTGAGTATCTGACACAGGTTTAAGATAACATGAAGTAAAAAGAGGTTATGATCTGGGATACACTGCCCAGAAGGAATGGTGAAAACAAGTTCAATAATAACTTGAAAAAGAAAAATTGCCAGGCTCTGCGGAAAAAGCAGGAAAACAGGACTAATTGGATGGCTCTTTCAAAGGCATAATGGATCGAATGGCCTCCCCTTCTGTGCTCATTGAATGAATTAGATACAAGGGTTAGTCCAATGCCTAATTCATGCTTAGCAAATCTCAGCTGGCACAGCAATGGGCCACCGCAATCGATTTTAGTGTACTTGAAATAAGTAGGAGGCAGTGGGGGGAGGGAGTAAAAGAGGGTGAAATCAAGTGAGTTTCACATTCCTGATCACTGTCCAACGGTCCCTAGTGAAAGAGTATGCTTGTGAAAATGAACATGAGGTGCAGAGAGCAATTCGGCTCGTCTTCCCTGATCAGTCAAATAGTCTATTAGAACAAGAACTGGAATATATTTAATAATAGACAAAGAGATTGATTGAATTGTAGCTATATTGATATGTACTATATATACATCAACAAGGGAGTAGCTGCTCTTTTCTGATAGCCTTTGGCCCTTTTGTAAGAATAGTTTGGTAAACAACCTAAAAGGGGTATCATTGCTGTTTGGAGAAGGGAAATGAACCTACTCAGTTCTGGAAGAGCAGAGCAGCTTTTTCATTGTCATGACAATGCCAAATGCAAGTGATGTAATATTGGTTACAGGAGTAAATTACATGCTTGCGAGGATGTCTTTGTGTTGAATAACTTTAACCAAATCGTAAAGCTTTTGCTAACATTGTTACAGAAGTGATGTTGTTCCTTTAAGTTCAGTTTTATAAAAAAAAAATTGTAAGAGTAGGACAAGTGATTTGGTGTGACATGACATCCCGTGACAAATCCCGTGAATTTCTACACTTGCCATGTGTAGCGTGATTTTCTGCCTGAGCATTGCAATTTTGCTTACAGTTCCTGGAGACCGTGAAAATAACAGCTTTTAAGTGAATCTCAGCATTTACAAATCACTTGCCCTCGACAAGCTGTCGGTTAAGGGGGACAGAGGTAGAGCAGTGGGGGTATAATAGGATGAGGATGGGTGCACAGTCTGAAATAACAATTGCTTTTCAGTTATTTAAGAGAGCATTATAATGTAGGAGTAAATAGTAAAAACTAAGTCTTGAGAATCTGCCTGGAAAATGCTCTTTAAATAAATTTCTGTCATTGTGGTAATGAATGTAGTTACGGGTTGTTCCTCATCCTTAGGAATTGAATTTTCAGTAGTTAATTCCAAATATGTAGTTTGCTAACCCATTACAATACTACAATGCTTACTGAAAGGTTACATTTGGCTTATTAGCTCATTTAAGAGTTGAAGTAATTATTTGATCTTGGCCCACATGACTCAATTGTGCTGCCCAACTCATAGTTGGGATCCTTACTGTTATTCATTTTTTCTTTATTTAATTCTCTGAAGTTGACTTAAAATGTTTTGTGAATACCTCATGAAGGAATAAGTATGCTGGAATAGTGTGGGGTACAGACACAACCTTCGAAACACACCTAGTTGGTACAGATAGAATTAACGGAATCTTATAGATGTGTCATAGGCTATTTTCCATTTCCCTCAGTAGTAGTAAGCGGTTCTAGCTTGATGGTCAGAAATATATGGGTGTAAAGAGTAAGAATAGCAGTTTGCCACTATCTGTTATTTGCTTCTGAAACACTGTAGAATGTTGGATTCAAGTTTAGGAGCATTTAAGTAAAAGTCTACCTTTTTGAACTGGTAAAATATTTGAAGATAATATTAACAGTGAACCCACATCCTAGGTCTTCAAACTGTTTGATTTTTTGTCGACTGCTAACAATTTTAAGTTTGTAAAGTTCCACTAATGTCCATGAAGTTCTTAACCCTCTTGCATTTTCTGGAACCAAACTTCCTACCTCAACTTAGTGGAGCTGCATTGCGTCCCATGGCTTCACCTCAAGGGAGACAGTTACTAACAATCACACATGTTATATTGTCAATTGCAGCCCATCACCAAGCCATACATACCACCACTGTGTGTTAAAATGAGTAAATGTCCATTCACAACAGATTTCTTGTGATACAATGGTTCAGCACAAACACTGGTGATAACTCTTCCTATCCAGAAGCCCTCCCGCATTGGGGAAAATAGTTTCAATTAGCATCACCTGCTCTCAATTCACTGAAGTTGATCCTGATTAAGTCTTAAAGGGACCTGCACTCCTAACATTGACAGATTCACTTTATTAAGAAAAGAAAAAATAGTTTTAATACAAAAAAGCGTACACAGACATAGATGCAGAAATTTTAAAATATGGTTTCAGATTCTCTGCTGTTACATAGCGAGACATTCTCCTAGAACTTCAACAAATTTTCCGTCGAGGCATTCCTCTTAGAGAATAACCAATCCAATAGTGGAGGACGAGTATCTACCCACCTTCACCTCGAAGTTTCCTCCCTCTCCGACATCGGCTATGTCTATCCTAAGCCTTTTCTCATTTAAACTTTTTGTAGAGTGTACATTATCCAACAAAGGTAGTTATTTCTGTAACATTCTATTGGCATTGTTCTTTGCTCTTTTTTTTAAACACAGCATTTCTTCCAAGATCTTAGACAAATAGGACACCATATCAACAGCATTAACGAGAGCAGGAGTTTCAGTGTCTAACATGCTCTTCACTATTCTATGTTTTTTTTTCCTCCCATGCTGGAGGGCAACTTTCCTTATTCTTTCCCACAAGAAATATCC
Organism: Mustelus asterias; assembly: GCF_964213995.1. Taxonomy (NCBI): domain Eukaryota; kingdom Metazoa; phylum Chordata; class Chondrichthyes; order Carcharhiniformes; family Triakidae; genus Mustelus; species Mustelus asterias. The sequence goes on from NC_135804.1 coordinate 106,313,553, forward strand.
CAAAACTCCCTGCACTGGAAAATCCATCGCCAAAGTTTTCGTGTGATGCATCACTAAAAAATATTGAATTTCATGCTTTTGGGATCATCCAAAACTGGGAACTTCAGCATACTCTGCTTAAAAAAGTTTTATTCTTTCTCAAGCGTCCTCCACTTCGGATCTTTCGTGACAAGGCTACTTTCCAGCACATCAAAACTTGCATCTGGCTTTGTTCGAGTGCCTAACCAATTGAGCTGTCTGACAAGATTCCTCAGCTGTTCTCTCTCATCTTTGATAGCAGCCGCATCTTTGTCTGGATCTGGCATGGCCAATTGTGATGGGGCTTGTGATTGTCCAAGTAGGAGTGTTGATGCAAAATTACATCTGATTCAACTTGCTTAATCTCCCAACCCAAATATGTGAAAGCCCTAGAAGCTTCACTGCCAATTATAAATTTCTTCCTAATTTGATTAATAACATTCTCTTTAAAGTTATTATTTTCCCCCACAAAAAAAATCATCTACATGCACCATAAAGATGCCTACAAGTTTTCCCCTACATTGGCAACAGAACATAGCTGGGTCCATCTTTAGCCGCGAACACTAACTTCAACAGAACTGCCCTTAGCGGAAAAACCCCACAGCTGAGAAGTGCCATTTAATCCCATACACACATTTATTCAATTTCCAGAGCTTCCCCTTTATTCCTAGTGCTTCCTTCGGAGGTTGTAAAAATACTTTCCTCTTGAGCAGGTTATCTTGAAGGAAAGCAGCTTTCTGATGTATGTGGAGTTACACTTCCAAAGTATAAGTGGTCAAAATGGCTAAAGAAAATCTTCCAAATTATCTTTCCAGCAGTTGGAGAGTATACTCGGATCTCTCTATCCCTCCCAAGCATTCCGCAAAGCCCCTAGCTATTAACCAAGCCTTGGCTTTATAGGTCCTGTCTGATAGGAATTTTTCTGTACAAATTTATTTGTGTGACAGAGCAGGTTGACCTTCTATTGTCAACCTCTGAATATACCCAGAATTCTTTCCAGCTTTGTAACTTAGTTTACTCTCTCATCACCCTATCTTCTAACCTATTCACAGTTATCAACACCTTTTGATCATGGGGGCTTCTGCTTCTGCCTGAGAAGGCTCTCCATTTCTCATTCTGCACAGTTACCTCATCAGGCTGCAGCCTCTTTTCCCTTGACCTCTCTGGACTACTCCAATTGGGATGTCTACTGGATATTTTTCTCCTATATGAGATGTTTTCCTCTTTCTAACCGTTTCTCCCTAATTGGTATTCAAACTTGAGCTACATTTTTTTACTCTCCACTCTTGCACTCCCTTCTACCAATCCATGTCTCTCACCTCTTGTCTCTCATCATAGAATCATAGAATCCTACAGTGCAGAGGGAGGCCATTCAGCCCATCAAGTCTGCACTGACCACAATCCCACCCAGCCCCTATTCCCGTAACCCTACATATTTACCCTGCTAATTCCCCTGATATTAGGGTCAATTTAGCGTGGCCACTCAACCTAACCCGCACATCTTTGGATTGTGGGAGGAAACCGGAGCACCCAGAGGAAACCCATGCAGACACGGGGAAAATGTGAAAACTCCACACAGACAGTGACACAAGGCCGGAAGTGAACCCGGGTCCCTGACGCTGTGAGGCAGCAGTACTAACCACTGTGCCACTGAGATTCATGCTCTTTATCCACAATTCTGCCATCCCTTAGTAGTCCAATGATTGTCCATCAGCCTTTGTTGTTTATTACAGTAGATATGCTGAACCTGGTTGCCATATCTACAAAATGGAGCAGATAAATACTGAGATCCTTGTCCTAAATCTTCAGGTTCCTCACCATCACATGATTAAATTCCCAGGCTGATACAAAACTTACAACCAGGCAGGATGGTATCTTCCAATATTTAATACATACATCAATCACATTGAGATGTGATCTGTTCTACGAGGGATTCATATTCTTCATCCACAACTCCACCATCTTTTAGTAGTAGCTTTAACTTTTGTGATAAAGGATTGGCAAACTGTTTATGCAATTTCAAGATAATTATCTTCTTCTTGTTAGCCAGACTGTTGTCTCCAGAGGTCAACAATACTTCTTGAACATCTTTAAGGAACCTCTCAGTTTCCTCAACAGTAATCAACAATATCTGGATCCAGTGACCTGCAAGTTCACTGCTTCACCAAAGACAAATGCTTTGTCATTCTCCATGTCCAAATGCCTCTTCGCTTTTTTCAATCAGGGACTCACTCAGCAATATCTGTACGTCACCCTGAACCACGTCATGCTGATGAAATGGTGAACTCCTGCAATTTCACACGGAGAACTATTCTCTTTAAAGATGTTAATGTATTAATGTCCCCAAATCAAAAGCAGGTAGTGCTTTCATTTTCCTTGATTCTTTATCTACTTTGTCAAAGGTTCACCAAAAACAGTTTAGCTAACCTACCCCACACTGTTGAAATACAGCCGTTATCTAATACAGCACAATTTAATGAATCGGCAACCAAGATACTCATAGTTAGGTTTTTTGTCACATCTCCATCTCATTTTTCCATTGTTGGTATGGCTCCAATTCCAAAAAGACTGGTGGGTAATCATAGTTCGTAATCCTACAGGATGACTTGACCATTTCACCTTAAAGTCACCAGGAGCTTTACTTCTGCCAGAAACAGGGATTGCTTTCTGATTTCTTTATCTTCCCACCTGAAGAGATGGAGGTCAGTCCTCTGCTACCATGTTAAAATGGGTGAAAGTCTATTCATCAAATTAGGTAGCAGGGGACTTCCAATGATTCACAAGTTTTATTACACAAACACTGGTTTCCCTATCCAGAAGCTTTCCCCTCAGGGGCGTAACCCATCACTTAAATATTAATTTCAATGATCATCACCTGCTCTCAATTCACTGTGAAGATGGTCTTGGTTAAGTCTTTAAAGAACAAAGAACAGAGAACAAAGAACAAAGAGAAGTACAGCACAGGAGCAGGCTCTTCGGTCCTGCAAGCCTATGCCAATCATGGTGCCCTAACTAAACTGAAAAAAACCTTCTGCCATTACTCGGTCCATATGCCTCTATTCCCTCCCTATAGGGGCCTGTATTTCTAACATTGACACTGTGGTTGTAAAAGTGATGTGGAGATGCCGGCGTTGGACTGGGGTAAACACAGTAAGAAGTTTAACAACACCAGGTTAAAGTCCAACAGGTTTATTTGGTAGCAAAAGCCACACAAGCTTTCAGAGCTGCAAGCCCCTTCTTCAGGTGAGTGGGAATTCTGTTCACAAACAGAGCATATAAAGACACAAACTCAATTTACATGAATAATGGTTGGAATGCGAATACTTACAACTAATCAAGTCTTTAAGAAACAAAACAATGTGAGTGGAGAGAGCATCAAGACAGGCTAAAAAGATGTGTATTGTCTCCAGACAAGACAGCCAGTGAAACTCTGTGGGGGTTACAAATAGTGTGACATGAACCCAATATCCCGGTTGAGGCCGTCCTCGTGTGTGCGGAACTTGGCTATCAGTTTCTGCTCAGCGACTCTGTGCCGTCGTGTGTCGCGAAGGCCGCCTTGGAGAACGCTTACCCGAATATCAGAGGCCGAATGCCCGTGACCGCTGAAGTGCTCCCCAACAGGAAGAGAACAGTCTTGCCTGGTGATTGTCGAGCGGTGTTCATTCATCCGTTGTCGCAGCGTCTGCATAGTTTCCCCAATGTACCATGCCTCGGGACATCCTTTCTTGCAGCAGCTCCGAAAGCTTGTGTGGCTTTTGCTACCAAATAAACCTGTTGGACTTTAACCTGGTGTTGTTAAACTTCTTACGTTGTAAAAGTGATCATAGCCATGAATTTCGATCCCTCAGGATCATTCTAGGTGTCACCAACATTAGTCAGTTTGCAGTTCATTGCCACATCAGGCAGGCCACAAATGCCCTCTTCATTAAGCACAACCATTAGATTACCTTTTCAAGGAGGAAGCAATACAAAAGGAAACAACTCTGAGCAGAATTGCAGGGCATTTTTGATACACCGATATAGCCTTGTGTGTTCCATATGAAGACGTTAGGATCTTCTTTAATGGAAAGCACTACCACTCCTTGAATATCCAATTGCTATGTGGTCATAGGCAGAATATCATGCAGGTCTGTGCCAAGTATTCCCAAAAATAGTCATGACAACTTTATTCTGTGCCAGCTGTTAACCTTCCCTCTCTTTTCTACCCAGACTATGGAATGTCAAGCTGGCTGCTTGAGAAATAGGAATGCCCTGATTATTGGGCTCTTGACTCTTGTCAGGAACACAAGCACAGATGCTGAGGAGTGCCCCAATGAAAGCTGTGCCTCAACCAAAGCCTGATTAAGAAAAAGATTGGCATCTTGAATTTTTTTTTGCCTGGCCAGATCTGGAGACATCCTTTAGGACAGTGGAATCAACTACTAATAGTGCAGGAGATGGATGCTTGGTGGCCCTCATGCTATTTGCTCCCTATCAATTTCTGCTGCAAAAAAGGAACTGTGTCGATGGAAAGCCGAGCAAAAGGATTAAATATAAAAATAGAACAATATTGTTGCTATGTGAAAGATGGCAGAAGTTGGGGAATGGAGAGTAGTAATTATGAAAGCAGGAGAACAAGGAAGTTGGGTGAAGACTGCTGGTGTGATTGGGGAAAACTGAGTGGAAGGGGACTGGGAAGGTGTGTGAGTGCTGGGAGCCATAGGTAGTGGCGGGCTAAGCAGAGAGTAAGAAGGACATGAGTGTAGGTCTTGTCTTAGTAGTTCAAGTCAGTTTATCATTTTCCTGTCATTGCAGCCAGGGCCTCGATTTTGTTCTCCACTCATTTAACCGTTCTACCACCTAAAAGTAAAGTTTATTTATTAGTCACAGGTAAGGCTTACATTTACACTGTAATAAGTTACTGTGAAATTCCCCTAGTCGCCACACTCCGGCGCCTGTTCGGGTCAATGCACCTAACCAGCATGTCTTTCAGACTGTGGGAGGAAACTGGAGCACCCGGAGGAAACCCACACAGACACTGGGAGAACGTGCAAACTCCACACAGACAGTGACCCAATCTGGGAATCGAACCCAGGTCCCTGGCATTGTGAGGCATGATGTGGAGATGCCGGCGTTGGACTGGGGTAAACACAGTAAGAAGTTTAACAACACCAGGTTAAAGTCCAACAGGTTTATTTGGTAGCAAAAGCCACACAAGCTTTCGAGGCTCTGAGCCCCTTCTTCAGGTGAGTGGGAATTCTGTTCACAAACAGAACTTATAAGACACAGACTCAATTTACATGAATAATGGTTGGAATGCGAATACTTACAACTAATCCAGTCTTTAAGAAACAAAACAATGGGAGTGGAGAGAGCATCAAGACAGGCTAAAAAGATGTGTATTGTCTCCAGACAAGACAGCCAGTGAAACTCTGCAGGTCCACGCAACTGTGGGGGTTACAAATAGTGTGACATAAATTCTGATTCTAGGATCGCATGATAAAGACTCAGGAGGAAAAAAGCAGAAATATTTATGTGAAATAGTGTGACATAAACCCAATATCCCGGTTGAGGCCGTCCTTGTGTGTGCGGAACCTGGCTATCAGTTTCTGCTCCGCGACTCTGCGCTGTCGTGTGTCGCGAAGGCCGCCTTGGAGAACGCTTACCCGAATATCAGAGGCCGAATGCCCGTGACCGCTGAAGTGCTCCCCAACAGGAAGAGAACAGTCTTGCCTGGTGATTGTCGAGCGGTGTTCATTCATCCGTTGTCGCAGCGTCTGCATAGTTTCCCCAATGTACCATGCCTCGGGACATCCTTTCTTGCAGCGTATCAGGTAGACAACGTTGGCCGAGTTGCAAGAGTATGTACCGTGTACCTGGTGGATGGTGTTCTCACGTGAGATGATGGCATCTGTGTCGATGATCCGGCACGTCTTGCAGAGGTTGCTGTGGCAGGGTTGTGTGGTGTCTTGGTCACTGTTCTCCTGAAGGCTGGGTAGTTTGCTGCGGACAATGGTCTGTTTGAGGTTGTGCGGTTGTTTGAAGGCAAGAAGTGGGGGTGTGGGGATGGCCTTGGCGAGATGTTCGTCTTCATCAATGACATGTTGAAGGCTCCGGAGGAGATGCCGTAGCTTCTCCGCTCCGGGGAAGTACTGGACAACGAAGGGTACTCTGTCCACTGTGTCCCGTGTTTGTCTTCTGAGGAGGTCGGTGCGGTTTTTCGCTGTGGCGCGTTGGAACTGTTGATCAATGAGTCTAGCGCCATATCCTGTTCTTATGAGGGCATCTTTCAGCGTCTGGAGGTGTCTGTTGCGATCCTCCTCATCCGAGCAGATCCTGTGTATTCGGAGGGCTTGTCCGTAGGGGATGGCTTCTTTAACGTGTTTAGGGTGGAAGCTGGAGAAGTGGAGCATCGTGAGGTTATCCGTGGGCTTGCGGTACAGTGAGGTGCTGAGGTGACCGTCCTTAATGGAGATGCGCGTGTCCAAGAATGCAACCGATTCCGGAGAGTAGTCTATGGTGAGCCTGATGGTGGGATGGAACTTGTTGATGTCATCATAGAGTTGTTTCAGTGATTGTTCACCATGAGTCCAAAGGAAGAAAATGTCATCGATGTATCTAGTGTATAGCACCGGTTGAAGGTCCCGTGCGGTGAAGAAGTCTTGTTCGAACCTGTGCATGAAGATGTTGGCATATTGAGGTGCAAATTTGGTCCCCATGGCTGTTCCATGTGTCTGGATGAAGAACTGGTTGTTGAAGGTGAAGATATTGTGGTCCAGGATGAAGCGGATGAGATGTAAAATTGCATCTGGAAACTGGCAGTTGTTGGCGCTGAGCACTGAGGCCGTTGCAGCAATGCCATCGTCATGGGGGATGCTGGTGTAGAGTGCTGAGACATCCATTGTGACGAGGAGCGCTCCTGGTTCAACTGCTCCATGTGTGCCGAGTTTCTGTAGGAAGTCCGTCGTGTCGCGACAAAAGCTGGGGGTTCTTTGTACAATGGGTTTCAGGATGCCCTCGACATAGCCGGAGAGGTTCTCGCACAGGGTCCCATTGCCCGATACGATGGGACGGCCGGGTGTGTTTGCCTTGTGTATCTTCGGGAGGCAGTAGAGATCTCCAACGCGGGGAGTACGTGGGATGAGAGCACGGAGGGTGTTCTGAAGGTCCGGATCAAAGGTCTTGATCAGAGTGTTGAGTTGACGGGTGTGTTCTTTGGTCGGATCTGCAGGTAACTGTCTGTAGTGTTCCTCGTTGTTGAGTTGTCAAGACCAACCGCAACATTGTCATCAAACCAGCAGACAAAGGAGGGGCCATCGTCATACTGAACAGAACGGATTACTGCAAAGAAGTGTACCGACAACTCAACAACGAGGAACACTACAGACAGTTACCTGCAGATCCGACCAAAGAACACACCCGTCAACTCAACACTCTGATCAAGACCTTTGATCCGGACCTTCAGAACACCCTCCGTGCTCTCATCCCACGTACTCCCCGCGTTGGAGATCTCTACTGCCTCCCGAAGATACACAAGGCAAACACACCCGGCCGTCCCATCGTATCGGGCAATGGGACCCTGTGCGAGAACCTCTCCGGCTATGTCGAGGGCATCCTGAAACCCATTGTACAAAGAACCCCCAGCTTTTGTCGCGACACGACGGACTTCCTACAGAAACTCGGCACACATGGAGCAGTTGAACCAGGAGCGCTCCTCGTCACAATGGATGTCTCAGCACTCTACACCAGCATCCCCCATGACGATGGCATTGCTGCAACGGCCTCAGTGCTCAGCGCCAACAACTGCCAGTTTCCAGATGCAATTTTACATCTCATCCGCTTCATCCTGGACCACAATATCTTCACCTTCAACAACCAGTTCTTCATCCAGACACATGGAACAGCCATGGGGACCAAATTTGCACCTCAATATGCCAACATCTTCATGCACAGGTTCGAACAAGACTTCTTCACCGCACGGGACCTTCAACCGGTGCTATACACTAGATACATCGATGACATTTTCTTCCTTTGGACTCATGGTGAACAATCACTGAAACAACTCTATGATGACATCAACAAGTTCCATCCCACCATCAGGCTCACCATAGACTACTCTCCGGAATCGGTTGCATTCTTGGACACGCGCATCTCCATTAAGGACGGTCACCTCAGCACCTCACTGTACCGCAAGCCCACGGATAACCTCACGATGCTCCACTTCTCCAGCTTCCACCCTAAACACGTTAAAGAAGCCATCCCCTACGGACAAGCCCTCCGAATACACAGGATCTGCTCGGATGAGGAGGATCGCAACAGACACCTCCAGACGCTGAAAGATGCCCTCATAAGAACAGGATATGGCGCTAGACTCATTGATCAACAGTTCCAACGCGCCACAGCGAAAAACCGCACCGACCTCCTCAGAAGACAAACACGGGACACAGTGGACAGAGTACCCTTCGTTGTCCAGTACTTCCCCGGAGCGGAGAAGCTACGGCATCTCCTCCGGAGCCTTCAACATGTCATTGATGAAGACGAACATCTCGCCAAGGCCATCCCCACACCCCCACTTCTTGCCTTCAAACAACCGCACAACCTCAAACAGACCATTGTCCGCAGCAAACTACCCAGCCTTCAGGAGAACAGTGACCAAGACACCACACAACCCTGCCACAGCAACCTCTGCAAGACGTGCCGGATCATCGACACAGATGCCATCATCTCACGTGAGAACACCATCCACCAGGTACACGGTACATACTCTTGCAACTCGGCCAACGTTGTCTACCTGATACGCTGCAAGAAAGGATGTCCCGAGGCATGGTACATTGGGGAAACTATGCAGACGCTGCGACAACGGATGAATGAACACCGCTCGACAATCACCAGGCAAGACTGTTCTCTTCCTGTTGGGGAGCACTTCAGCGGTCACGGGCATTCGGCCTCTGATATTCGGGTAAGCGTTCTCCAAGGCGGCCTTCGCGACACACGACAGTGCAGAGTCGCGGAGCAGAAACTGATAGCCAGGTTCCGCACACACAAGGACGGCCTCAACCGGGATATTGGGTTTATGTCACACTATTTCACATAAATATTTCTGCTTTTTTCCTCCTGAGTCTTTATCATGCGATCCTAGAATCAGAATTTATGTCACACTATTTGTAACTCCCACAGTTGCGTGGACCTGCAGAGTTTCACTGGCTGTCTTGTCTGGAGACAATACACATCTTTTTAGCCTGTCTTGATGCTCTCTCCACTCCCATTGTTTTGTTTCTTAAAGACTGGATTAGTTGTAAGTATTCGCATTCCAACCATTATTCATGTAAATTGAGTCTGTGTCTTATAAGTTCTGTTTGTGAACAGAATTCCCACTCACCTGAAGAAGGGGCTCAGAGCCTCGAAAGCTTGTGTGGCTTTTGCTACCAAATAAACCTGTTGGACTTTAACCTGGTGTTGTTAAACTTCTTATTGTGAGGCACCAGTGCTAACCACTGTGTCCCCGTACCGCCACCTCCGCCTGCTGGAGGCCTTCTCCCTTCAGCTGGAAGAACAGCTCCTCCTCTTTGCCACCACCTTCCCAGCAGCATTTTTTAGGCATTCCAGTGGCAGCAGACAAAGTGCACCCTGTCTTTAAGAGGCGCAGGCTGCGTTTGAATGGTGCCCTTTCCAAATCAGCAAGCTGCATGAGTATTGCTAGCATTTCAATAAGCATAATCAAATGAGGAAGACACTCCCAATATTTTTATGTGTCTCTTGTTGACATATTGAGCTCATGTTCTGATCGTGTGCTTATCTTGCTGTAATTTCCAGGGCTGATTGAACTTCACATCCAGTCTCATGATTTGTGATCTTGGTCGCTACAAAATTTTGCTTCATATATGCAATTCGCCCAGAAAAAAAAATGTCTGCAAACTGCACCTTTGTAGATAGAATACCTCAAAATCTAGACCGACCTTCCAATGCTGTACTGAGGGAATGCTGCACTATTGGAAGTGCAGTCTTTCAGATGAGGTGTTAAACAGAGGGCTACATGTCCTTTCAGGGGATGTAAAGGACCTCATGACACTGTTTCAAAGAAGATCAGGAGAATTCTGTCCAGTGTTCTGGTTAATATTTATCCCTTAACCAGTATTACTGAAAAAAATGGTCTAGTCATTTATCTCATCACTATTTGTGGACCTTATGTGTAAATTGGCTGTTGTAATCCTTGCCTTACTACAGTGGCTAGGTTTCACTGACACAGAAAGATTTTGAGACATACTGTGATCATGAAACGTGCTATAAAAATGAGAATTATTTTTCTAATGTCGGTGACAGTTCTTTTTCTGTTTGAGAATAAAATAGGGCTTTTTGAGCTCTGTTGGTGGATTTCTCAGACTCAGGGAGCCTGATATGAATATTTTCAACATTTGCTGTATTGACAGTGGCCCAATTATTAAACCAGACGGCTGGATCTCATTTCTGAGGGTTGGGTGTGTGATTAACATTTTTTCTATGCAAGTCCAGAATAACTTGTCACTGAACAACAGGTTTCGAGAGAGGGAGAAATCAAGCAAAGACTCCTAACACTCAAATAGTTTACTGGATTAGGATAAATGTATATAATGATAAGAAATGGAAAGAGTATGCTACTTATAGTAAGACATTTGCTAAATCTCTTTTTAGAAACACCTGATACAATTATGTAACTTCATTCCAATGTGTTACCACATTTTGCCATTTTGACAAATAATACAAGGTTATGTTTCAACAAACAAAAAGCAAAGTTTTCTCAAACTGATAATATTTTTCCTAAAGAAATTTGCTGAAAACACAAATTGTTTAAGCATTTACCACACACACATCACATAAAGAACTACAGTCTTTATTGCTCCGAGTGGCCAGTGCTATCTTGAACTAGCTGTTGGAGATTTCTCTTTTCATCTCTTCCCTCTTTTGGGGTGTGCTTAGCTGCTACTCACTGTCTCCTTCCTGATGGTGAGCTGAGGTCAGGAATTCCCTCTCTCGGGAATTGCAGGGGGTGAACCAATATCTTGCTGTGGCACAGCAGCCTGGAGCTCCACACTGCAACGCTGCAGTTTTATATTTCTCAAGTAATAACCCTTTGTTTCTCAAATGTGTTGTGTGCTTTGTAGTCGGATTGAAATTGTGAGAAATCGACCTCAATAAATCTATTTTTTTTATATATATATATACATATACTGTATATACAAAGACTGATAAAAATGGAACAAGAATTTAGTTCAGAAAAAAAAAGGAAAATCAATTCAAGAGAAAACCTGGCTGTGAGATGTTAAAAAAAAGCATCTAACAATATTTACGTGGTCCTCTCTGATATGATTGGTTAAAATTATGCAACTGCATCACAGTTTACACTTGCCATTATTAATCTTGCTATCTGATAAAAAGATGAAAAGAACATGGAATGGATTCCTGTACAAATCTTTCAAATACCTGTTCAAATTTTCAATACCTTTCACCCCTCCTGCTTGTCAAGAATCTGTTGAGGTCTGCCTTAAAGGTATTCAAACTCTTCTTCCACTGCCTTTTGAGGAAGAGAGTTCCAACCCTCTGCAAGAGAAAGAAAAAAATCCTCATCTGTCCGCAATGGGTGACCCCTTATTTTTAAACAGTGACCTCCGAACCTAGATTCTCCAATGAGAAAATGATCCATATCGACCCATATCGAAGTAGCCAGAACAACTACAGTATTCTTAGAGAACTACCATGAACTGAGGCAATTGAAAACTTCCTCAGTCTGGTGATTATATGTTAGGTAAATTGGTAAAATTGGGTAGAATTAAAGAGTATCAGCCTATTGTTAGATGTACAAGACTCACTATCTAGGCCCCAAACTGTCCCTAACCAGGAGGCTATCCAGCTGAGAAAATACTGAGGGATGTATACCATTCAGTTCTAGATAGGATAACCTAGTTATTAATTGGACTGTCTAGAAAATTCTCAAATAAGAAACCAGCATTCTGGTTCACACAAGTGCATTTTTCTGTTTCTGTGCAACATTATGTAGAAGAAATTGAGGTATTCAAGTTTAAAATATTTTTTATATGAAGAAAAAAGAAAAAACTTGAATTGGTATAACACAGTTTATGACCTCAGGTCATCCCAGAGCTTACAGTCAATGATGTACAGTACTGTGAAGTGCAGTCACTGTTGCAATATAGAAAACAAAGCAGCCAATTTTCATTCAGCAATGATAATGACTCAATAGTTGGTTGAAATATTGGCCTGGACAGCAGGGAGAACTCCTTTGCTCTTCTTCACAATAATGTCATGGGATCTTTTGCATCTACCTGAGAGCTTAGATGGGGCCTTGATGTAATATCTCACTGAAATGCAGCTTTGACATGCAGCACTCCCTGTTAGCCTGGATTATGTGCTCAAGTCTCTAGAGTGGGATTTAAACCCATAACCCGCTGACTCAGAAGTGATAGCACTTGCCGCTAAGGCATGGTTTAAACCATAGATGCTAAGAAGATAATTATGTATAATATTTTATGTTTTACATTGCAAAATTCAGTGAAGAGCCACTGCTCATAGCGCAGGGCACCAGCAAGGTTGAAGAGTGGAAAATGACTGTAAATTTGGATGCAGTGATGAGATAACAATAAGGTTCAGTTTCAAATGCTTTCATATTAAAGAAGGAAATTACATGAACCTACAACACAGAAACAAGCCATCCAGCCCAATCAGTGCTTATTGTTGTAGATCCACTACATAAGCAGTATTCCCATTCAGTTCCCATATATCTTTATTTCCCCTTTTGTCAACCACTTATCGAATGAATTCTTAAAATTTCATATGCTTTCATCACGACTCTGATACTGCATTCCACAATCTCACAAGACTCTGCGAAAAAATGTTTTTCCTGCTTTCTGCCGATATCTTCTATTTTAATGTCCTTATTATTGACCCCTCAGATATTTCAATTGTTTTGATCTATTTTATCCCATATGTTCAGAATTTCAAACTCTCTGTAATCAGCCTGTAATTCTTCGAACAAAAATGGCCCCAGTTTTTCAAATCTAAGGAGTTCTAAAATATTGAGATCCTGGAGGATACAGTGAGTTTAGAACAGAATCAAGTCGATGATTGCTAATTGCCAGTCGCTTGTCCATACGTTACCCCGAATATAGAACTTTGGCAAGCTTTTCAACTAAAGGGCATCATGTGTAGGTCATGTTCTATTCTTGTAGGATCTCCTGTTCATGCACCCATGAACTTTATGAGGGGTTTCTGCATAGCAATCAGGAGTGGGAACAATTTTCATCTCCTTAACCTAGTGCTACTATTCCATTTGGACTATTCCTTCAGCTGCCTTGAAGTCAATGAAATCAACAAAGACCAGGAAAATCCTTTTACTTTCCAGTCAGTGGATCTTTGCCACTGGCAGATTTAGGGCAAATGGGGGATCAGAAAATTAGACAACTCACACATTCACTAAATCCTTGTTAAAAATACATCGTACCATGATTTTCTTTTGGGTTGTCTGTGCATAATTCATACATATTGGTTTTGAGCAGAAGCCTAATTAAACATACATCCAGAAAGCTAAGAAAGACCTTGCTATTTTTCCTGCTGTTTAGATAGAAGTGCTGCTTTGTGTTAATTTGACCTTTTATAAACAGACATTAATAGGAAGCTGATTAAAGTCCCAGATTAAAAGAACAAAATAAATTAATTTTAATGAACTTAAAAAAATTATATACAAATATATTTTAGTTAAAGTTTTGCTTTTATTTTTCCCACTTCTCTTTTCAGCTTCTAGTTTTTGAATTTTTTGCATTTGTTTTCTGGGGGAATAGTTATATAATGAGTGAAGCGGCAGAATCATTTGTTACCGAATTACAGAAACAAAACCACTGTGCAAAATCTCTTCTCAAGTCTTTCAGGACAGTAAGATGTTTAAAAGATAGTATGGCCTTGCAAGTCACTTAGTTGTACTAAATCCCTACAGAAAAGTGGACAGATCACCTGGCTTCAACTTAGGAGACATCGTAAAAGACAATGGCACTCTCAGCCCTGTTGACGCCGCAAAGTCCTCCTAACTAACATCTGGGGGTCTAGGCCAAAATTGGGAGAGCTGTTTCACAGACTAGTCTAGCAACAACCTGACAGTCATACTCACGGAATCATACCTCACAACCAATGACCCAGATACCACCATCACCATCCTTGGATATGTCCTATTCAAAGGGCAGGGCAGACCCAGCAGAGGCAGCAGCACAGTGATATACATTTGGGAGGAAGTTACACTGGGAGTTTTCAACATTGACACCAGACCCCATGAAGTCTCATGCCGTCAGGTCAAACATAGAAGGCCCTATTTTACCATTTTGATTCTAAGTGCAGGGCAGACTTGAAACTGGGAGTGTTTCAGGTCTGACTTTTTGACCCATTCTGAGGCGCCCCCCCCCATACGCACTCTGTCTGAAAAAATATCGGCGATTCTGAATCATGCTGCAGAAGCTGTGGGTGGGGCTTAACGACTAGGAGGAAGGAACTGAGTGTATGGTTGCTAATTTTGCTGATGACACCAAAATAAGTAGGAAAGCAAACTGTCAAGAGGAGGCTCTAAAGAGTCTACATAGGGATCTGAATTGGTTAAATGAGTGGACAAAAATTTGGCAGATGGAGTATAATGGAGGCAAGAATACAACAGCAGTACACTATTTAAATGAAGAGAGATTGCAGAACTTGATGGTATTGATGGATCTGGGTGCCCTGGTACATGAATCACAAACGGTTAGTACGTAGATACAGCAAGTGATTAGGAAGACAAATGGAATGTTGGTGTTTAGGGGATTTTCACAGTAACTTCATTGCAGTGTCAATGTAAGCCTATTGTGACTAATAAATAAACTTTAATAAATAATAAATAAACTTTATTGTAAGAGGAATGGAATATAAAAGTAGAGACATTTTACTGCAGCTGTACAGAGCCTTGGTGAGACCACACCTGGTGTACTTTGTACAATTGTGCTCTCTGTATTTGAAAAAGGATGTAATTACATTAGAAGCAATGCAGAAAATGTTCACTCAATTAATTCATGGGATGAAGAGGTTAATTTGTGAAAAAATGTTGAACAGGTTGGGCCTGTACCCATTGGAGTTTAGAATGAGGGGTGATCTTATTGAAACATATAAGATCCTGAGTAGATTTGATAGGGTGGATACCAACAGGATCTTTCCTCATGTGAGAGAGACCAGAAATAGGTGACACAGTTTAAAAATAAGGGGTCTTTTAGGATGGAGATGAGTTTTTTTCTCTCAGAGGATCATTAATTTGTGGAATTCTCTTCCCCAGAAAGCAATGGAGGATGGGTCATTGAATTTATTCATGGCTGAGTTGGATAGCTTTTCGATAGACAAGGATCTCAAGGGTTATTGCGGGGCAGACAGGCATGAGGAATTGAGACCATAATCAGATCAGTCATGATGTTATCAGATAGTGGAGCAGAAACAAAGGCCAACTCTGCTCTTAAGTCCTATGTTCTTACATGTTCCAAGCATGGAGGTCCTCCAATGGAGGACCATTGAGGTGCCTGACCACCATGCTCAATCAAATAGGTTCAGAAAAGAACTAGCAGCTTAAAACTGGGCATCCAAGAGGTGCTGTGGGCCATCAGCGGTAGCCCATATCCAACCTCATTCTCATAACTCAGCATATCCTTCACTCTACCATTGCCATCAAGCCAAGGGATCAACCCTGGTGAGTGCAGGAAAGCCTGCCAAGAAGTAGCATCAGGCACACCTAAAAAATAAGTGCAAATAGGTGCAACTGGTGAGGCTTCAACACAGGATCACTTGCATGTCAAGCAGCAGAAAGAGCAAGCAATCAACTGAGCTAAGCGATCTCAAACCAACAGATCAGATCGAAGCTGTGCATTCCTGCTATATCCAGTCACTGAGCCACAAAAGAGATATTAGGGAGGATTATGAAAAGCTTGGTCAAAGAGATAGGTTTTAATCAGCATCTTAAAGGAAGGAAGCAAGATAGAGAAGCAGAGAATATAAGCAACATTAAAGGTACATCTGGTGCATAATAACACATTTTTATTTCAGAAAAAATATCATCCATTGTATTCAACAAAATGTGCAACAAATTACACAATGAAAAATTAATACATTTCACTGAATACTGCAGATAAGTGTGTCAGAATTTGTAGTAGATTTGTTGGGTTATTTGATAACAAATGGAACTGTCCCTCATTATAAAGTGCAGCCAAGTCATAGAGTCATAGAGGTTTACAGCATGGAAACAGGCCCTTCGGCCCAATTTGCCCATGCCGCCCCTTTTTTTAACCCGCTAAGCTAGTCCCAATTGCCCGCCCTAGGCCCATATCCCTCTATACCCATCTTACCCATGTAACTGTTTAAACGCTTTTTAAAAGACAAGATTGTACCCACCTCTACTACTATCTCTGGCAGCTTGTCCCAGATACTCACCATCCTCTGTGTGAAAAAATTGCCCCTCTGAACCCTTTGTATCTCTGCCCTTTCACCTTAAACCTATGCCCTCTAGTTTTAGACTCCCCTACCTTTGGGAAAAGATATTGATTATCTAGCTGATCTATGCCCGTCATTATTTTAAAGACCTCTATAAGATCACCCCTAAGCCTCCTATGCTCCAGAGAAAAAAGTCACAGTTTATCCAGCGTCTCCTTATAACTCAAGCCATCAACTGTACACTGTATTCCAGGTGTGGCCTTACCAATGTCTTGTACAACTTCAACAAGATGTCCCAACTCCTGCATTCAATGTTCTGACCAATGAAACCAAGCATACCAAATGCCTTCTTCACCACTCTGTCCACCTGTGACTCCGCTTTCAAGGAGCTATGAACCTGAACCTAGATCCCTTTGTTTTATAACTCTCCACAAAGCCCTACTATTAATTGAGTAAGTCCTGCCCTGGTTCGATCTACCAAAATGCATCACCTCGCATTTATCTAAATTCAAACCCCATCTGCCATTCGTCAGCCCACTGGCCCAACTGAAGGTCCCGTTGCAATCATAGATAACCTTCTTCACTGTCTACTATGCCACCAATCTTGGTGTCATCTGCAAACTTACTAACCATGTCTCCTAAATTCTCATCCAAATCATTAATATAAATGACAAATAACAGTGGACCCAGCACCAATCCCTGAGGCACACCGCCGGTCACAGGCCTCCAGTTTGAAAAACAACCCTCTACAACCACCCTCTGTCTTCTGTATTCCAGCCAATTTTGTATCTATTTGGCTACCTCACCCTGGATCCCTTGAGATTTAACCTCATGCCACAACCTACCATGCGGTACCTTGTCAAAGCCCTTGCTAAAGTCCATGTAGACAACATCAACTGCACTGCCCTCATCTACCTTCTTGGTTACCCCTTCAAAAAACTCAATCAACTTTGTGAGACATGATTTTCCACTCACAAAGCCATGCTGGCTGTCCCTAATCAGTCCTTGCAGCTCTAAATGCCGATAGATCCTGTCTCTCAAAATACCTTCTAACAACTTACCCACTCCAGATGTGAGGCTCACTGGCCTGTACTTCCCAGGCTTTTCCCTGTAGCTCTTCTTAAACAATGGCACAACATTTGCCACCTTCCAATCTACCAGCACCTCTGTGACTATCGATGATTCAAATATCTATGCTAGGGGACCTGCAATTTCCTCCCTAGCCTCCCACAACGTCCTGGGATACACTTCATCAGGTTTCGGGGATTTATATATTTGTAGAAGCTCTTTGGATTCTCCTTTGCCTTATCTGCCAAAACAATCTCATATCCCCTTTTTGCCCTCCTGATTTCTCTCTTAACTCTACTCCTGCACCCTCTATACTCTACAAGGGATCCACTTGATCCCAGCTGCCTATGCATGTCATGTGCCTCCTTCTTCTTCTTGACCAGGGCTTCAATATCCCAAGTCCTCCAAGGTTCCCTTCTTTTGCCAGCCTTGCCCTTCACTCTAAGAGGAATGTGCTTACCCCGAACCCTGGTTAACACATTTTTGAAAGCCTCCCACTTACCAGATGTCCTTTTGCCTTCCCACAGACTCCCCCAATTAACTGTTGAAAGTTCCTGCCTGATACCACCAAAATTGGCCTTGCCCCAATTTAGAATTTCAACTTTTGGGCCAGACTTATCGTTCTCCATAGCTATTGTAAAACTAATGGAATTATGGTCACTGGTCCCAAAGTGATCCCTCACTAACACTTCTGTCACCTGCCCTTCCTTATTTCCCAAGAGGAGGTCTAGTTTTGGCCCCTCTCTAGTCAGGCCATCCGCATACTGAATGAGAAATTCCTCCTGAATGCACTCAACAAATTTCTCTCCATCCAACCCTCTAATACTGTGGCTGTCCCAGTCAATATTGGGAAAATTAAAATCCCCTACTATTACCAACCTATTTTTCTTGGAGCTATCTGTAATCTCCTTACATAATTGCTCCTCAATTTCTGCCGACTATAGTACAACCCTTTTATCAAAGTGATTTCCCCCTTCTTATTTCTCAATTCTACCCATAAAGACTCAGTGGGCGAACCCTTGGATATATCCCCTCTCAGTACTGCTGTAATGTTTTCCTTAATCAAAAGTGCAATTCCCCCTTCCCGCTTAGCTCCTGTTCTATCTTTCCTATAGCATCTGTACCCTGGAACATTGAGCTGCCAGTTCTGTCCTTCCCTTAGCCATGTTTCTGTAATTGCTATAATTACCCCATCTACCCATCCATGCCATGATCAGATCAGCTATGATCTTATTGAATGGCGGAGCAGGCTTGAGGGGCTAGGTGGCCTACTCCTGCTCCTATTTCTTATGTTCTTATGCCCTAAGTACATCTGCCTTGCCCGTCAGGCCTCTTGCATTGAAATAAATGCAGTTTAATCTGGACTTCCCTTGCTCTCTATCTTGCTTTTACCTGATCTGTCTAGTACTAGGATTACTGACACTGCCTTTACTATTTAATATGCTCTCTTTAACTTCTGTGCAGTCCTCAACCTTCGCTTTGTATTGCTGGTGACTGTCAAACCTCTCGCCAGCCAGTTGCGATACTTCAATGTCTCACATTAGGAGACAAAATTCTGGTTACTCTCCTATTCCCTTTAAATATTTTTCTTTGCTAATGTCATTCCTGTAATTTCCATGACAATTCACTGTTTCTTCTTTTCTACAAATATCTTGCCTGAAAACTGAGTCATATGGAGGGAGGGGGGAATTCAATTTCACAGGTGCTGACTGACCTCCATTACCTTGTGTAAGTGACTAGCATTTATGTGTGAGGCCAAAGAACGAATGTCGGCAGACAATTTCACCACAAAGGACATCGTCATTGAGTCCAATCCAGTCTTCAGCATTTAGCAATCAGGATTATGAACCATGGCTGATCATTTCCCCTCATTAGCTCAGAAGCATTAGGAGTAATTGTAGCTTCACTGTTATGGCTGAGATCAACCAACTCAGGATTCAACCTGAAATTTTCTGATCTACATGATACAGAACCACACCAGGTAGTACAATTACGTACAAAATTTTTTTGTGAAGCTGCATCTGATCTGTTTTATGCGAATGTTATTCAGAAAATGCCTCCAGTGCCACATTTTGACTGAAAATTTCTTGCCACATCACAACAATGCAAGACTTGTAGTATAACTGTCACTGAAAACATCAGTACTTTACATCTGATGTGAGACCACCTGGAGGGGATAGCTTTCCATTGTTTCAGCTTCATTTCTGTCGCAGTGCAATTAGCATAACAACTATATCATCTTTCAATTTAAGATTTAGGGACTGCTCTTCAGCGCCTAAGACTGGTGATTGGAAATCTGTGTGTGTTTAAATACATAAGTAAAGTTCTCTTTTCTTTTCACAGACAGAGCAGTGCAACTGGGCACTGTAACTCAGCGAATTAAGATCAGATTGTTCTAAATGCAAATATCAATGTTACTAGTCTTAAACCTTCAACTGTAATATAACTATTATTTCACATTCTAAGTTTGAAATTAATTGGAAAGTGAACTGTGGCTAATCCAATTGTGGGTAAAGTCTATCGGTTAAAAGATAAAACTAAATCCAATTTGTGCTAGGAAATGGGTTAATCTTTCACTATTAAGGAAAGTGATTTATTAATCCCCAGACCTGCTCAAAAATGGCATTTTGCTAACTTGGACATCACATTGCAATGAACATGGTAGGCATGGAAATTTGTGGGATTTGTTGTGTGATGTTGCACCATGCCTGATACTCATTGTTGATGTAATGCAAGGTTGCACTTAACTCACTGCATATTCTGGGACCAGTGAAGCTACATTGCAGAGAAAGATTAATGCAAAAGTAGCAAAGCACGCTATCCTTAAGAAACTTTCCATGATTATACATGGAGTCATTATCTGGAATTCTTCTAAATGTGGTACTGTATAGTTATTTTCTCTTCGAGAACAAATGTAGAATTTAAAAGATTCACAACAAAGCAAATGGAGTTTTTTAAAAATTAGAGATAATGAGAAAAGTTGTAAATGCTGGAAATGACTGTCGTTTTTGGGCAATCCCTCGGGATTGAATATTATTTGCTTTTACTCTGGTCGATGGGTTCTGAGAAAGCTGATAAGTCTAATGTATGACCTGCAGATTCTGTCGTGCGAGACAGGTGGTGCTTGAAGGTTTGGGTAAATAGATTGTTTAGAAGTTTGTACGCTCCCTCCGACGTCTTGACTTTGCCCCTCCATTCTGAAAATTTCTCTATATTTTCAATGCCTTCTGGAATAAGACTTCTCTGTTTTGATCAGTTTCAAGTCAGGGTTTCCCATGAGTTGACGAGTACGTTTGGCCTCTTCCGGGATGCTTTGAGGACATCTCAAAAAGTGTTTCCACTGATCTCCTGCGAATCTTCTACCATATTCAAGTTCCAAGTAGAGCAGTATCTTCAGAAGTATTGTGTCAGGCATACGAATGACATGTGTCACCCAGCTGAATTTGTTTTGAGTGGTTAGCATCTCGATGCTGGGCAAGTTAGCTTAGGAGAGGACACTGCTGTTGGACCACCTTTTTTGCCACCAGATTTGAAGGATCTTGTGAAGGCATCACAGATGGTACTTCTCCAGTGCTTTGAGGTGCCTGTTGTAGGTTGCCCAAGCCTCCAAAGCAGATAGGAGTGCAGGGATCATTGTTGCTCTGCTGCTGCCATGACCTAAGTTGTGGGTTTGAAATCCTGGTCCTCAAATACTCTTTTCCTCAGTTGCCTGAGGGCTGAGTTGGCATATTGGAAGAGACGAGTAATTTTGTCATGTGTGCCTTCATTAAAAGGAGGCTCCTGATATACAGAATGTGATTCACATTTTCCAGGGTCTTGCTGTTAATCTTAATCAATGTGGGGGAGTGTTTTGCTGTGGGAGTTGGTTGGAAGAGGACCTCAGTTTTCTGGGAGTTTAGCGAAAGTCCCATTTTCTCATATGCCTTGGAGAAGGAGTTAACAATGGCTCAGTTTCTGAGTGAAAACACACACAAGCATCATTTGTATACTGAAGCTTTATGACTGAAATTGGAGTGGTTTGGTTTTGGATTGGAAGCTATGTCAGTTGAACAGTTTCTTGTCTGTGCTCTGGATTATCTCCATGCCTGTGGGTAATTTGCTGGAGGTGAGGTGCAGTCTTGCAATGAAGAAAATGGAGAAGAGAGTTGGTACCATGACACAGTCTTGTTTGGACTGAATTTTCACTGATAGGGGGCCCAATTTTACCATCACGTTGCGCCCGTTTTCGGGCACAAAAACTTGGTAAAGTTGGGCGTAAGGCAAGTACCACGATCTGCGTCCACCTCCGCGCCGGTTTCCCCTTTACCAAAGCCCAAAAATGGCCGCGATCGGGACCCCGCCTGAAACTGGCGCAGCGGACATTTAAATGCATTTGTATGCATTTAAATTGACTTAATGGGTTGCACATCCAACCTTACCAATACTTCTCCCTTTACCACCATGTTTGCCCCTCCAGAATCGGCACGAAACAGACATGCTCCATGAAAGTCTGATTCGGGCGCTCCAGTTAGTGAGGCGGTAAGTGCCAGGGTCCGACATCTCTCTACTTGAGATTGGTGGTGGGAGGGTGAAGGTAGGTCCGATGGCTCTCTGCTTGAGATCAGTGTTGGGGGGGGAGTAGAAGGGGGGGTCCGCTGTCACTCTGCCTGTGATCAGTGAGGGGGAAGGGGGCGTCCGCTGTCATTCTGCCTGTTATCAGTGAGGGGGAAGGGGGGGTCCGCTGCTACTCTGCCTGTGATCAGTGAGGGGGAAGGTGGGTCTGCTGCCACCCTGCCTGTGATCAGCGAGTGGAAAAGGTGGGGAGTCCGCTACCACTCTGTTTGAGATCAGTCTGGGGGGTGCAGGGGGTGGGGGATAAGGGGGTCAGTAATGTTGTGGGGTCGGGCAATGGCTATGGGAGCCAGGAGGAAGCATTATCCGACCCGTGAGCGATGTGGCATGGGAACCGCATTCTATCTTTCTTTTGTGCATGTGCAGTTGGTGGCACCAATCGGAGCGGCAGGATTTTGGGCGCGTTAAGCCCTGCCCACAGGCTTGCGCAGCGCAATTCAGAGTCGCTGATATTTTTGCAGGCAGAGTGCGCATAGGGGCGCCTGAGAACGGGTCTAAAAGTCGGATCTGAAACACTCCCAGTTTCAAGTCTGCCCAACACTTAGAATCAAAATGGTAAATAGGGCCCAGGGTTTGTAGTTGTTTCCAGTGAGGATCATGGCTTGCATTTTATTGTGGAGTAGACAGAGGATAGCGATAAATTTCTGAGGGCAGCTAAATTTGAGGAGGATACACCATAAGCCTTCACAGTTGACAGATTCAAAGGCTTTTCTGGCGTTGGAAAAGGCCAGGTATTGTGGTTGGTGCTGTTTTGTGCATTTTTCTTGTATTTGCCATACTTTGCACCATGTGCCTCGTCCAACTACATGGTGGAGTGTCGCTCTTATTACCAAATCACATGTTGACCAATTGTCCTACTCCTCTGGCACCTTCTCCTTCTTTAAGCATCTCACCATTTTCCACATTGCTCACCTAGTGTTTAAAATCCAAGTAACCATTCTCACCGAGCTATCGTCACAGCTTTCCTCCTTCAGCCTCTGAACTGAGCGACAACTCATCCTTGATGATTTCAACTGCCATCTCAACTCATCATGTTGTCGCTCCTCTGTATTGACTGCCATCATCCTCCCTTGATCTCACCTTCCATATAAACTCTCCTACCCATATTCACGGCCTTTTACCTTGCCGCCTCATGTGGCCTCTGTACTACCATTGTGTCAATCACAAATCACTTCCTTGTATCACTCTCTAATCAGAATCCGCTTGTTATAACTGCCACAGGGCATTGTCAATGGATCTCTCCGTGGGCCTCGTAGAGTACGAGCTTCCCTATTAAGTGAATGGAGGCTTGCCCAATAGGGAAGGAGCTGCGGGAGTGTAAAATCAGCTGTCTCTGCTCGGGCTGGCAGTCAAAGGAATCCTGGGCTTGATATGTGTACTGTAACTACAGCAGTAGTGCTCTATTCACTATGTAAATTCATTATTAAGACAATTAATCCACCGGTAAGAAAATGCCTCTTTTTGGTAAAGCTGAAGGTTACGTAGCAAGCATAGCAGATTGGACCCAATACACAGAGCGCATGTGTTTTCTCATGGGCTAACAATATTGAGGGAGATGAGAAGCAAGGTAGTCCTGTTGACGGCATGTGGAGTCCTGACATTCAGTGTAATTAAAAAGCATAACCTACCCGAATAACTCTGATTCAAAAATCTTTAATGAATTCATACACATGGATAAAGACTATTATGACCTGAGCCTTCTATAATACTTCAGCGATACCACTTTAACACAGCAGGGTGAACCCCTGGGGAATATGCCACTGAATTTCTGACCAGGTTATGAAAATTGGCAGAGCACTGTGAATTCGGGCCACCCCTGAATTACGTGTTGCGAGATAGATTGGCCTGTGAAATTAACAATGTGCCAGTCTAAAATAAATTAGGGCAGAATCCAATTTGGATCTAAAAAAGGCCACTGAGATAACTCTATCATTGGAGAATGCAGAGAAAGGAGCTCAAGAACTACAGGGGATGTCAGACAGCAGTGTCCTCCGATTAGGGGGAGGGACCTCATGCAATGTCCATCCCTCAGCTGAGAGTGATTGTGCCAGTAAAATATCAGAGAATCTCTTACACTGATGGAGCCCAAATTGCACCACCAAGCAGTCAGGGAAAGGCAAGGACAGCCTTCAGACTCGCAGGGAGCAGATTCCAGAAGGTTGTAGATGCCAGACGGTGGACTATTGCAAATGCTGCAAAAGACCACAGCCAAAATAGACATATTGAAGACGGTCAAAACGCATTCTGTCATGGAAAGAGGCCAGGGCCTGCGCCAGACTGTATCATGCAGGAACATGGATAACACAATTAAAACACATCTCCATGACAAAGGTTGCCTCCATAATGCTGTTAGTAAACAGCCACCAATTAAAAATGGAAGTGGATATGTGGGCTGTGGTTTCCGTTTTTGGGGAGCAGATCTACGATCGCCTCCAAACTGGTATTAGAAGGCACAAAAGCCAGGCTAGCCACTTATATGGGGGAGCCATTGCAGATAGAGGGCAGCATGGTAACCCTAGTGACTTATACGCAGCAGTCAGCTTGACTTCCACTCATCATTGGGCAGGGGCAAGGACCTAGCCTTATAGGCAGAGATTGGCTGCAACTCATCAGACCGAACTGAAGTCTTGAGGCTGGGTGTGGCGGGACTGTACATAGTTGTGAATAAGTACCCCAAAGTCTTCCAAGAAGGGTTTGGAAAATGAAGAGAGCCAAAGCTAAGATCTATGTCGACCCCGATGCTACAGCTAATTATTTTAGAGTGAGACGAGTTCCATACTCCCTATTGGAAAACGTAGAGTCGAAACTGGAATGCCTGGATAAACTGGGCAAAGTAAGAGCTGTACAATTTACGGGCCACGCCTGTTGTCCCTGTCCTCAAGCCAGATAGGTTGGTCCAACTTTGTGGAGACTATAAGCTCATTCAATTGAATTTCTAAACTTGACAGATACCCCATGCCCTGAATTGAAGACCTGTAGGCCAGGTTGACAGGTGGCCAAACATTCTCTAAGTTGGACACGATCCATGCATATTTCCAACTTGAATTAGATAAGCCTTCCTGGAAGTATCTGACAATACGCACAAAGGCTTATACGAGTACACTCGCCTGTCCTTCAGGGTCTCATCTGCATGTGTCATTTTCAATGGGTCATGGAGAACATACTCCAAGGGTAATATTGTACCTGGATGATGGAACTGGTGTACCAGGAACTTTGAAACGCGAACAGCTAGCAAACCTGGAAGAGGTCTTACAGAGATTCTCAGAAGTCAGGGTACACCCAAAGAGGGAAAACTGTGTCTTCCAAGCAAGTGCTGTGACCTATTAGGGCTATCAGGCAGATGGCAAGGGTCTTTATCCAGTGGAGGACAAGGTAAGGGCCATTAAGGAGGCGCCAACTCCAAGGAACACCACAGAATTGAAATTCTCCTGGGATTAGTGAATTATTACAGGAAGTTTATTCTGAATTTGGCCTCTGAATACCCCACTACGAAAGCATCAAAAGTGGTCTAGGGAGGAGCAACAGCTGAAGGCTTTCAATAGCCTTAAACAGCAGCTTTTGTCCTCTAATTTAATGGCCCATTTTGACCCCAAAAAGGACCTCATCCTGACATGTGATGCCTCCCCAAAGGGTTGGGGAGGTACTGGCACACCGCTGGAAAGATGAAACAGAGAAGGCTATTGCATATGTATCTCGGATCCTTTAGGACGCTGAATGGAGGTGCCATCAAATTTCGAAAGAGGGGTTGTCTTAAATATGTCTATGATAGACACTTCGTCATAGTAACTGATCATAAACCCTTATTTGGACTTTTTAAAGAAGACAAAGCAATACTCCCATTGCCTCTTCCTGGACACAGCGTTGGGCTTTGTTACTGTCTGCTTATGAATATCCCTTAGGACACCGTCCCGGGACCTGGATAGCTAATACAGATGCACTGAGTCTTATGCCATTGTCTACAAACCTAGCTTCATTACCAGCTGTGTATGAGGTTGTGATGACCCTCAGTTTTTTGGACACGCTGCCTGCGTCTGCAAGGCAAACCAAGGCCTGGGCGTAAAAGGACCCAGTCCTATTTAAATTAAAATATATGATTCTGAATGGTGGATTCAGAGGGTAACCCTCAGATAAAATGAAACCCTATCTGTTGAAGAAAGACGAGCTTAATGTTGTGGATGGTATCATCCTCTGGGGAAAATGCTATCATCCCCTGGGGGTCTCACGTAGGCGTCCCTCACCCAGGGCGGTATCTGATACTTATGGAATTGCATCATGGCCACCCTGGGATTTCAAAAATGTAAATGTTAGCCTGAAGCTACCTATTATGGCTCGGTCTTGATGCAGGTATTACAGACTTGGTCAGATAGTGTAATTTTTGCCAAGAGAATCAGAAACTCCCCTCTCAGCATCCCAACATCTATGGGAGTGGCCTGGTGGTTCCTGGGTCTGAGTGTATGTGGACTTTGCCAGGCCTTTTATGGATTCTATGTTTTTGATTATGGTGGATGCGCACTGCAAATGTTTGGAGATTTATCGCATGAACTACATCACGTCCCATACTACGCTTGAGAAACTACGACAAAGTTTCTGCACACATGAGATACCTGACGTCCTGGTTTCTGACAATGTCACTGCTTTTACTAGCACAGAATTTCAGAAGATCATATTTTCCACTGAAATCAAACACATTAGAATAGGACCCTATCACCCTATGAGTTGGCTGAAATGATGGTGCCGACTTTTAAGGTCGGCATGAAGAAGCAACCCACAGTGTCCATAGAGACCAAACTGGCACAAATTTTATTTGACTATAGGACTACCCCTCACACAACAATAGGAATTGTCTCAGTGAAATTGTTAATGGGACAGAGCCTTTGGACAAGATTAAGCGTACTGTTCCCAAACCTGGTGGGGAGGGTAGAGTCCCAACAAGAGAACCAGAAGAAACATTATGATTCTGCAAGAACAGATAGTGCATTCAAAACTAGCAACCAGGTCCACGTGAAGAACTTCGGTGATGGTCTCGGTTGGGTCCCTAGGATCATAATGGGAAAAACAGACTTGAGGGCAGAAGGATCTTATGACGGCCACAGAGGATCGTCATTAGATCTCCCTGTGGGCTTCGTAGAGTACGAGCTCCCCTATTAAGCAAGCAGAGGCTTGCCCAATAGGAAAGGAGCAGCGGGAGTGTAAAATCAGTTGTCTCTACTCAGGCTGGCAGTCAAAGGACTCCTGGGCTTCGCTTGTGTATTGTAGCTGCAGAAACGGTGTTTTATTCACTATGTAAATAAAAGGTGATTGTGACAGAAGACTGACCTCGGTGAGATTATTACACCCCTCTATCCCGTTGCCACTTCTTTCTGTGTCTGCATCTGGAAAAACTCTTTTGCTCGTCATTTATAATGATACTTTCAAAACCCCAACTGTATTGCCCCATTCCCAATGACATTTCTGCAGCTAGTAACATTCACATCACACAAGTGCCAGGCTGTGACCATCTCCAGCAAGTGAAAATCTGACCATCTTGCCTTGACATGTAACAGCATTACCATCACTGAGCGCTACCATTAACATCCTGGGGGTTACCATTGGCCAGAAACTGGATTGGACTTCAAGAACATGCGAGAGGCTGGGAATTCTGCAGTAATAACTCACCCCCGAAACTCCTAAGTCTGTCTACCATTTACAAGTTAGGAGTGTGATACTCTCCACTTACTTGGATGCATGTGTCATGGAGTTGTTTATAATACCGAAGGAGGCCACTCAGCTCATTGAACCCATAGCGGCTCCCTGCAGAGCAATCCAGTCAGTCCCAGTCCTCCACTCATTCCTCATAGCTGTGCAAGTTTATTTCCTTCAAATAACAATTTCCTTTTGAATCCATTGATTGTTTCCACTCCTTCAATAGCACCTTCCAAATCCATGACCTCTACCGCTTAGAGGAGCAGATGCATGTGAACCACATCAGTTGTAAGTTCACCTCCAAGACACAAACAATCCTGACTTGGAGCTATATCACCGCCATTCCTCCAAAGTCTCTGCGTCTCAATGCTGGAACTCCCTAACAATTTTGTGGATGTAACCTAAACGAGATGGACTGCAGCAATTCAAGAAGGTGGCTCACCACCACCTTCCCAAGGGGAATTAGGGATGCGCACTAAATACCTACCTTGCCAGCAATACTCACTTCCCCTTGAATGAATTAAAAAAGCTGTCAATCTGTCTAACCACACCCTCACCTCCACCTTTGAGGCTCTACTTCGCATTAAAAACATTGTTTTCTCTCATTCTGGTCATTGGTCCTGATGCGACCCTAATCGCTGCTTCCTTTAGTCCAAGGAAAGCAGGCTTGAACATATATGGCAGTCAAGTGGTTTAGCTAGTCACATCTGGCTGGACCGCATGAAGCACTATCAGGTCTTGCTCTCATCCCCTAAAGCTGCTCTCATCCCCAGAACTACTTTCTATTTCAGGATCCTCCTGGAATAGACAGACAATCCCTGGCTTCTTTTCTCTACTGCAAATCATCTCCTTAAAGCCCTTCCCTTTCCCCTTCATCCTCACTTTCAGCAGTGTGAAGCTCATGGATTTATTTTCACTAAGATGGAGATCATCAATCCAGCTGCCGCTTTCCTCCCTTCTCCTAGCCCATCAGACCAAACTTCCTTTTATTCTCCCCCTATTGCCTGAGCCCTAAATCAGCACATTTCTCTAGTTTCTTTCCTATCTCTTCTTGTACCCTCGATAAGCTCACCTTATCTATGAGAATCACCTTTTGCAACTTCAACCCCATTTCCAGTAAATTACTGACCACCCTCTTCCTGGCCCCATATTATCTGATATTGTTAATGGTCTCTCCTCAGGTACCATCTCCTCTTCTTTAAATATGCCATTATCAACCTTCGCCTCAAAAAATACCCCTTGACCTCTCCATCTTTGCTACCTCTCCAACTTCAATCTTCCTTTCATCTCAACGTCCTTAAATGTGTCACCACCTTTCCAATCTGTGCTCATCCTTCTCAGAACTTCATGCTTGAATCCCTCTAATAAGATTTCCACCCCTGCCGCAGCATCAACATGGTTCTTATCAAAGTCCCAAGTCACATCCTATGGGACTGTGACAAAGATAAACTGTTCTTTCTCAATCTTCTTGACCTATACACAGCCTTTTGACTTATCTGGCCACATCATTCTCCTCCACTGCCTCTCCACCATTAGCTGGTTGGGACTATTCTCATCTGATTCCAGTCTTATTTAACCACTCATGGTAACAGTTTTTATTCTTGTTCCTGCTCCATTAACTCTCTCCCAAGGATCTATCCTTGGGTACCTCCTATATTTATGTGCTGCTCTTTGGTGACATCACCTGAAGTAGGGCATCAATTTCCACATGTATGCTGACAACATCCAGCTGTACCTTATCACCACTTCTCTTAACCTTCCACAATCTCTAAATTGTCAGACTACTTATCCAACATTAAGTACTAGATGAGCAGATATTTGCTCCAACTAAATATCTGGGAAACTGAAGCCATTATCTTTAGTCCCACAACCTCCATCCCTTAGGCACCAACTTCATCCCTTTCCCTGGAAACAGGCTGAGCCAGACTAGTTAGTGCAGTGTGTACAAAATAGAACATTCCTCCTTAAACCTTTTGATTGTATATAGATAGCATTATTAAAAATTCCAAATTTCTCTCAGAGCCAGTGGATGAGATCCAGTATCAATGTAAACACGAGTCCAGTTGTCCAAAAAGTGAAAAAAAATTAAACATTCCTGTCCCTCTCCAGTTTATAGATTTTACACTGGAACAATCTCATGTTTACAGCTATGGTAGGAGTTCCGTTAGTTCAGTTGACTAGGTGGCTAGCACATGATTCAAAGTAGTGGCAACAGTGCATTTAAAATCCCTGCTCTGGCTGAAGTAAACTTGGGACCTGCATCCTGTCCTGTCCCTGAGAACGGAAGGCAATAGCAAACCACCACTGAAAAAAATTGCCAAGAAAATAGCTCAGGATGAAGCATCATCAGACAGTGAGCCAAGGACCTGCCTTTGGGCAAAGCACACATGCCGTACCATACCAGAGCAAATGGGTGGAACAAATGTAACCTCTTTTATTAAGTTGGTTGTTCACTTTGCCTTAACTTATCAATGAAGTGCATGAATCATGCGTGTATTCACAGAAAAATCAAGCAAAAATGTTGATGCCTTGTACGTATTCTCACAACAGTCAAAACGAGCATAAAGTTTGTGTAGTGTTGTGATGTCAAAATTGAAACTCAAAGTTAAAATGGTAATTAAGGCCCCAGCATAATAGATGCTTTATACCAAATTAAATAATGATCTGAAGCTAATGTATGGAAAAAATATACATTTTACAATAACTTTATAAAAGGAAAAAAAAACAACTCAGATTTTAGTATTTAGTGGCTTTGTTACCAAAAAAACCCATCACCACAGCAGCAACAACAACAGAGCTGTTTGACATGATGTGAAGTTGACAAGTTCCCTTTTGAAAAGGGATATGGCCATTTTAAACGAAGTTTAAAGGGGTCAGATCTTGGATTTAAAAGGGCAATGCCAATCTTCTCCAGTAATAGTGTTAAATTGGATCCAACTTAGATTTTACCTTTCAATAAGTTTTTATTAAACTATTCAATTAAATAAAATGTGAAATGTTCATTTTGTCGTGTTATAAGTTACAATTTAGCTGAAATGTTTTAAACTAGAATGAGTATATTGTGCATTTCCCCCAGCATCATAAATTATTCAGCCTGGCTCTGCCCCGACGTCCCAATTTAGTACTCTGACCCCAATTAGACATGCCCGCGCAACATGTTAGTAGCAACAGTGTGACAAGTCTGACTGTGTTAGAAACATAGCAGTGGAACAGTGATGACACTTGGGGGGCCAACAGGGATATAAGTTTGCCTCTGTCAATCTGACTGTCGGATGGTGCTGTCTGTGATGCTCTTTCTGTGTGTGCTTGTGTCTTTTCTCTCTGTTGCACTCCTCCCATTTCTGTCTTCAGTTCTAATTGTCTTTTGCCATTTGTGATTCTTTCTTTCTCGCAGTATGTGTTCTTTTCTCTTCCTCCCTGTCTGGGTTCCTTTTCCCCTTTCTCCCTGTATGTTGCTTTCTCTCACTCTCCTTCCTTTTAACCATTTGTTTGCCTTTGATTCTCTTCCCTGTTGCTGTTTCCCTTTGATTCCATCTGTTTGAAATTCTCTCTCTTTTCCTTTTTTCTTTCTATGTGACAGCCACTGATTTACTCTCCCATTTATCTGATTTTTTCATTCTTTCAAATGGATGTTGGTGTTTTTTGTTACTCATTCCAACTTTATCTCTTCTCTCATTCTAACTTTATGTTTGATTCTCTCTTTCGCTCCAATTGTCCCATCTCTCTCTCTTTGTAACTCCAATTTTTGATATCTTTCTGTCCTTCACTCTTTGACTTTGTTCGGCTATTTGAGTTTTTCTTTCTTTGCCTGTCATTTTCCATCATATATCTCTTTTCCTCTCTGTCTCTAAGCTTCTGTCTCTAATCCTCCTTGTGTCTTTCCGTCTTTCTTGCAAAAAATCTTAGTCTAATTGGTTGTGATTTTCTGCCTGATTCTTTCACTTTCTAACTCTTTTATTTCAGATGCTCTATCTCTCAGGCTTGTTATTCTTGCCCTCTTTTCCTTTTTTATTTACTTCATCAATATAGAATCAAGAGTTTAACACATTAAAAATGAATCAGGAGTCTCTTGCCAATGACCAAGCAAATTTATTAAGTGCTAAGCAATGACCATCTGCAACAAGAGGAAATCTAATCATCTCCCCTTGATATTCAATAGCATTGCCATGAATGAGTCCGCTGCCATCAGCATCCAGGAGTTCACCATAGAATTGAACAGTAGAGAATTCTGCAAAACCTATCTCAAATGTTGATTAGACCACAACTGGTTACCATATTATAAAAGGATTATAGCAGCATTGGAGAGGATACAAAGAAGAATTACAAGGATGCAAGGTATGTATATGAGAAAAGAATTGGCAGGCCGGGTCCATTCTCTCTTGAAAAAGGAAGGTTGTGGGATGACCTAATAGAGGTCTTTAAAATTATGAAAGGTCTTGATAGACTGGATACAGAGGAAGTCTTTCTTTTTGTGAAGAGGAGCATAACTAGAGGTAAT
The DNA here is from genome assembly GCF_964213995.1 of Mustelus asterias. Classification (NCBI taxonomy): domain Eukaryota; kingdom Metazoa; phylum Chordata; class Chondrichthyes; order Carcharhiniformes; family Triakidae; genus Mustelus; species Mustelus asterias. The sequence continues at coordinate 106,345,879 of NC_135804.1, forward strand.
AAATATAAGATAGGCACCAAGAAATCCAGTGTGGAATTCAGAAGGAATTTCTTAACCCAAAGAGTAGTGAGAATGTGGAACTCACTATAGAAGCACAGAATCCCTACAATGCAGGAGGCCATACAGCCCAATGACTGCACCAACTCTCACAGGGAATGGTTGAAGCGAACAATATAGATACATTTAAGAGGAAACAGACATACATATGAAGGAGAAGGGAATAGATCGTTATGATGGTAAACTTAGATGAGCAAAGCTGGGCAGAGGCTCACGTGTAGCATAAACACTGCTATGGACTGGTTGGGCCAAATAGCTTGTTTCTGTGCCTTATATTTGTAATTCATTGACCAGAAACTTAATTGGACCAGCCAAATAATTACTCTCGCTTCAAAAGCACGATGGAGGCCTCCTCATAGTCTGTCCGATATTTACAAAACACATGTCGGGGGTGTGATGAAATCCTCTCCACTTGTCTGGTTGAATGCGGCTCCAACACTCAAGAAGCTCAACACCATCCAGGGCAAAGGAGTCTGCTTAATTGGCAACATATGCACCAACTTAAAACATTCGTGGGCGGCATGGTAGCACAGTGGTTAGCACTGCTGCTTCACAGCTCCAGGGACCTGGATTCGATTCCCGGCTTGGGTCACTGTCTGTGTGGAGTTTGCACATTCTCCTCGTGTCTGCGTGGGTTTCCTCCGGGTGCTCCGGTTTCCTCCCACAGTCCAAAGATGTGCGGGTTAGGTTGATTGGCCATGCTAAAAAATTGCCCTTAGTGTCCTGGGATGCGTAGGTTAGAGGGATTAGTGGGTAAATATCTAGGGATATGGGATTAGGGCCTGGGTGGGATTGTGGTCGGTGCAGACTCGATGGGCCGAATGGCCTCTTTCTGTGCTGTCGGGTTTCTAAGAAAATTCTAAGATTCACTCTCCAACACAATTGTAGCAGTGTACATCATCTCGGGATGCGGTGCAGCAATTCGCTAAGATTTCTTCGACAGCACCTGTCAAACCTGCGATTCCACCATCTAAAAGAAAAAGGGCAGCAGATGCCTGGGACCACAACCACCTGCAAGCTCCCTTCCAAGTCGCACACAATCCTGACCTGGAACTCTATCGCCATGCCTTTATTGTCATTGGGTAAAAAGCCTAGAGCTCCCTCTCAAACAGCACTGTAGGTGTACCTTCACCAACACAGGTACTGCAATAATTCAAGATGGCTCTTCATCCTCTTCTCAAGAGCAAATAGTGATGGGCAATAATTGCAGGTCTTGCTAGTGACACCCACATTCCAGATGAATAAAAAGGACAATCAGTAAATAACTGAAATGTATAGAACAGGGAAGTCCCAGGTTTTACCCTTTCTGTTACCTTAGTTACCTGGTCTCCATGATATTGGCAGGACAATGTGCTCCAGTGTTCTGGGTTGCAGAAAATTAAAAATCAACCAGTGAACTCCTGATGAAAGTCCAGGAACCTGTGCAGAAGTATATGTAAAATCATTAGATGAGGGTAACTATCTGCGTAAAGTTTGCATGTTCTCCCTGTCTGCGTGGGTTTCCACTGGGCACTCCGGTTTCCTCCGACAGCCCAAAGATGTGAGGGTTAGGTTGATTGGCCATACTAAATTGCTCCTTAGTGCCAGGGAGATTAGCAAAGTAAATGCGTCAGGTTATGGGGATAGGGCCTGGTGGGATTGTTGTCAGTGCAGCCTCGATGGGCCAAATGGCCTCTTTCTGCACTGTAGGAATTCTATGATACTATGAAGATAAGATTGAGCTTTTGAAGTTCCTTTCCAAGAAGATAATTACAATTCATTTTTCTGTATAATTCATTTTCTCAAGATAAACTTAATCAATAATATTTTACTTTACTGAGAAATGAATTAACAGCCACAATAAACTTGAAAAAGTTTAAAGTTTATTTATTAGTCATAAGTAAGGCTTACATTAACACTGCATGAAGTTACTGTGAAATTCCCTTAGTCGCCACACTCTGGCACCTGTTCGGGTCAATGCACCTAACCAGCACGTCTTTCAGAATGTGGGAGGAAACCGGAGCAGACACGGGGAGAAAGTGCAAACTCCACACAGACAGTGACCCAAGCCGGGAATCGAATCTAGGTCCCTGGCACTGTGAGGCAGCAGTGCTAACCACTGTGCTACCGTGCTGCCCCAGTGTTCCAAATGAAATGTTTTCATTTGGAAGCTTTTCCCCAATTTCTGACACTAGGTTAGCGCTAGATACCCTCTGAATACTTTGCAAAATTCAATTTGCAAGCCATAAATTTCTATCTAGAATTGGCACCCAGTTACTCACTTATTAGCAAGCTCTAATAAAGGGCGGCACGGTGGTTAGCACTGCTGCCTCACAATGCCAGGGGCCTGGGTTCAATTCCTGGCTTGGGTCACTGTCTGTGTCGAGTTTGCACGTCCTCCTTATGTTTGCGTGGGTTTCCTCCGGGTACTCCAGTTTCCTTCCACAGTCCAAAGATGTGTGGGTTAGGTTGATTGGCCATGCTAAATTGCCCCTAGTGTTAGGGAAATTAGCAGGGTAAATGTGTGGGATTATGGAAATAGGGCCTGGGTGGCATTGTGGTCGGTACAGACTCAATGGGCTGAATGGCTGCCTTCTATACTGCAGGGATTCTATGATCATAGAATCATAGAAACCCTACAGTGCCGAAAGAGGCCATTTGGCCCATCGAGTCTGCACCGACCACAATCTGACCCAGTCCCTACCCCCATATCCCCACATATTTACCCGCTAACCCCTCTAACCTACGCATCTTTGGACTCTAAGGGGCAATTTTTAGCTTGGCCAATCAACCTAACCCGCACATCTTTGGACTGTGGGAGGAAACCGGAGCACCCGGAGGAAACCCACGCAGACACGAGGAGAATGCGCAAACTCCACACAGTGACCCAAGCCGGGAATTGAACCCAGGACCCTGGAGCTGTGAAGCAGCAGTGCTAACCAGTTGCTACCGTGCTGCCCATGATATTCTACAACGCCACTGTTTTTCTTCATTTTTTATCTTACCTATCCACCTCTTGCAGTTTTCCATTGCAGGCTGTGGATGAAAGACCAGAGATGCAGGCAGTATGGGATAGTGGACCAAATTTGACACTAAAGCCACGTTTTAGGGACAATATTACAGAGTTGTGCTTTCTGGTGGGAACCAGCTGGCAGCTTATGTCATGACATTGTGTGCTGTTCTCCATAATTGTTCTGCCATTACAGTTAATGCGTGTAAAATCATGTAAAGTTACAGATGGGTCTGTAACTTTACATGTGAGAACTACTGAAATGGTAACTACTGCAATAATGAAGAATGACAGCAGAATGGCAATTCTAATACAACCAATATAATAACGGCACTCAGCAGTTTTAAAGTAGTGATTCTCAAAAGTACAGTTTTATTTGACAATCACACCCAGGAAAATAAATCATTCTAAAACACATTCACCTAGAAACACCTTCAACTTTGAAACTGCTGCTCTGTTATACATGGGATCTTTGCGAGAAGTGTGCTTTATAGTTCTTGTAGAAAGGGTGTTTCATAATGGTTTTGCATCAACATAACATCTTGAGAAAGTGGGCCAATATAGTAATATGTGTTAGGATACAGGCTGTGGCACATCTGGTGAGTTATATCACAGTCATTCTTAAATATTCAGCAGTTACAGGTAGTTCGATGTTAAAGGGCATGCTATCATTTACCATACCCCACTAGTCTCTAACTCCAATTATTATTTCCTGAATCCTCAAAAAGGTGGTTTTACACCCATTTACCTCTCCCAGTCTTACCTTAGCACTTCGACCAGCTTTCTTTTTTTGGGAGGGGGTGGGGGGGCTGAATTAATGTATATGACCGTATCGGTCGACATTGGATTGCAAACTTTGATGGGTGAGTTATAAATGGGTGGTTTATCGGTGAGTGGTTGCCCTTGATGCTAAAATGTTCATGTTGGACGGATGCTAACCGTACTATGTGGAACACCTGGTGGCTCAGTGCCTGTAAATGATCTGCAGAACTAAGTCTAGTGCGACACAAGATGGTGAATGCGAGCATGTGAGTGTGCAGGAGTGAAGTTCCAAACGGGGGAGGATATCCATCTCAGGATTTAAAAATGGAGCATTGTTCACATTCTCTGGCCATGCGCTGATTTTTGGAAAACTTATCTGCAGCTCTGCAGAAGTTGGTATTTGAGGTGTGATTTCTTAAAAAAAGATTGGCCATTCTCAGCTACGATCTGTGGGAAAGGAATCGAAGACCCCACTGCTCCCACGAACCTACCACCCCTTTCCCCTCCCCTTCTAGATTACCATTTTATTGCAGTGAAAATATCGTGACCGGCAAGTGCATGTGCGATTTTTTATTGCTGTTTTAGTTACTGCATTACTGTTGTTTTTAATGAATGCTACTTTTAAAATTAATTGATTTTGGTAATTTAACACTTTATGGGCCCCACTCGTGATCAAACCACTCCAGTTAAAAATGATTAATGCACGAGGTGGGATTTTGCAACAAAAAATGCAAACTGCCAGGACTGTACCTCGGTGGGAGGTCTGCGTTTATATAAAAAAGTGATGACAAAACGTCTGACAGTAAATAGGGGGTCTGGGTGAGAAGGGTCATTGCCCTTTTAAGGGTGGAGGAGGTTGTTGATACAGATGACGGAAATTGTGTTACAGGGCGGCGGCGTGGCTGCGCAAAGACACTCCGGGGAAATCTCAATTTCTTCACCAATCTCCCCCAACAAATCCCTCTGGCCGCTCTTTCTCCTCGTCCCCGGGATCGTCAAGCAGCCGGTCAGGAGGAGGAGCGGAGGGGACAGGGAGAGCTTCAGTAATTAACAGGCCCCGAAGGTAAGACTGTACCCGGGCTCCGGTGTTGGGGGAGAGATCGGGCTCGCTTTGTTTCTGATGATGGTGATGGCTTGGGGATCGCACGGAGCGGAGAGAGAGAGACTCGGAAATACATGGAGCGCAGTTGGCCGGGAGCTCAGCGCAGAACAGCGCAGGGGGTGTGATCCCCAAGCAGTCTGGGCTCACACACACTCAGACAGACAGATCGCGAACTCCGCCTGGCTCTGTCAGTAACACTCGGGCTCTTATCAATGTCCCTTTTCGCCCGCAGAGCCCCCTAATCAGAGGGCAACTGTCCCAAGTTTGACTGCTCAATTCCAACCCAGCAGTTGCCACAATTTCCTAATCAAATTGACCAACTTCGGCCTCATTTAAAAACATTGCAGCTTTTTTTGTTTGGAAATACACAGCATATGATAACTTGATAGTTTAGAATAATTTAATGTGGTAGGTGGAGAAATTCTCACAACTCAGATTAGACAAAAGTTGCGAGAATATAGTTAGTGTACCCCTCGCACTGTCTCTCCCCCCACCCCCCGCTTTAAATTTAATTTAGTTCATGCCTTCAGCAAGTGTGAGGGCGAATAACACAGCGATCCCGGGCATCGGCCAGATAAACTCCGAATCAATACAGGCAATCTTCAAAAAAAAAGTTGTTGTGAACTGGGCCCGACTCGCGTAAGTGGCAGAGTGGAATGAATGGATCGGGGACAAATGAGATCTGATGGGCAGGAACGATGTTATCTCTTTTGCAGGGAGTGTACTGTACAAAGGGCAGGACTGTTCAACCCACATCGTCATACCCTAAAGAGGAACCTTCCATTTTTGTTTTACTGTACTGGCTCACCAAGGTCACAGGTTGAAGCGTGTGAGTGAATTGTGGCAGGGTAGCGCAGTGTGCATTGAGTATTCGATGATGAGGGGTTTGCATTGTATGCAGAATATAAGATAGTTGGCAAAAGATACTATATTGTATTCAATCCTCTGGCCCTAGTGACATCATAAATTGTGAGAACCAATTAACAAAGTTTAACAGGCACCAAGGATTGAATTAGATTTATAAATTCATCATTGGGTATTTTCCCATTAATAATAGTATTTAGTAATTTTAATCTGATGTCAAACTTCTGTTCTCAACTTTTCCAAGTGGGCTCACTAAATGCAATAGATGTAAATATATAAGTGAAAAGGTGATAAGGCTGATGGCAATACCTGATCTGAGTATACAGTCTCATAGTGAGGAGGTTCCTTAGTATTTCAGAATGTTGTCAGTAAATAAATGGTTTAAAACTATATAATGGAAAATGTTGCAGACTAACAGCAGATCCGTGAGCATCTCAACCAGGAAGTTTGGTTAACATATTGAATGGAGAGCTTTTGTCAGAAAAGTTCTGGCAAAGAGTCTACAGCTGAAACTTTAACCTGTTTTTCCTCCCTCAGGTGCTGTTGGATCTGCTGAACTTTTCTTTCAATCTCTTCATCTCCATTCAGTGTACAAGTGAGTCTCAGCTGGTTTTTGGATTGAGGTTTGCAAGATCAATCCATTCATAAAAAGAAACCATATGAACCGTAGTAAATCAGTGACCTCATACCTTTAATAATATCCACTATAATTTCTCTACTCTTAAAACAATGGCTAGCATTGCATCACAATATGCAATAGATAGCGACTGAAGCCAACCAGCATTCAACAGAATTACAGGTAGGATACAATGCCTCTCTTCTGATGTTCAAGTCTGAGAATTGCTCTCTCTGGAGGGAGAGAAAAGACTATTATCTTATTTTTTTAAAAGGTGTACTGATATGATTTAGCCAGCAACACCACGTTATAAATTACCCAATTCAGTACAACTTGGCTGGTCCAGCAGATGTTAACATTCAGAATTTTTTTTTCTGAAGTGCAATATGCCATCCATTCTTCAGACCTGTACCAGTTAATCTCCGTGTGACAAATTTTGAAAAGGATTTTGTATGTCCCTAATATAGTAGCACTTTTCTAAGATGCACTAATTTTTTTGTGATAAGGCTGGTTGTATTTTATCAGTTCTTAACCACCTTACCAGATATGTACACTTTGATATTGGTGCTCATTAGGTGCTCTGATAACACCGGCCTTCCAACTAAAAGATGATGAGGTCGTGATTGTTCTATTGTTCCAGATCAGTAAATTGAAAGAAAGAGCTTGCATTCAGATTCATATTGCACCTCCTAGAGACATCCCAAAAGGCTTCACAGCCAATGAATTATTTTTAAGTGTCGTCACTATTGCTATATAGGTAAAAACAAGAAGCTTATTTGTGTACAACTATCAGATCAATGACCAATTAATCTGGTTTTGTGGTGTTGGTTCACAGAGAGAGATGTTGCCACGACATCTTCCCTTCTTGGATGATTGGTATGACAATTTTTATAACCCACTGCACATACAGTCAGGACCTTGGTTTAATGTCTTGTCCTACAGATGGTACTTCAGTCAATGCAGCACTCTCTCATTAGTGTCAGCTTAGATTATGTGCTAATTTCGCTGGAGTTGGCTTCAAATGCCAAACTTTCTCACTCAGATGTGAAAGTGTTCCCACTGAGCAGTCGTAGCACTATAAAGTTTCTCTTATGTGTAATACTCGTGATATTTCTCATCTGACCTGAGACTATCAATAGCCATTTTCCCTTTACCTGCAGTCCCATACAAGCATGCATATTTGTCTGTTTATGCACCAGTTGCTGGAAACAGGATAACAGAGGGAATGCACTTTATTTTACACCCTAACATCAAAGTAGTGACATGCAAACGGTGACCTGTTTCTTCAAAGTATTGCTTTCCAGTTTTTGGTGCATCTTTGTGTCTTCAAGCCTTTGAATTGTATCTCACTTCCCAAAATTTCAGAATGTTCATTTGTTGCTTGTAGATGGAAGGAATATCGTGCACTTACTGCTTAAAATATGCTATCAATATAGAAGTTATTTGTGACAGAGAAACAATATTTCAGAAGTTTATGGTTGATGTAAGCACGTTATTGTTCAGGTTATGATCCTTGACCAGAAATGGCGAATACCTTTTCGTTATGCGTTCAATTTTAGGTTGTTGGTGTTAGTGCAACAGAGCAAGGTGTGACTGTCAGAGTAGAACTTACTTTCTACATGGTAGTTAGGAATTTAAATCTGTGCTTTCAAATGGTGTAAATGGGATGAGGTGTTAAAGCATTTTGCTATATATGGGACTGTACTTGGAAACCACAAGTAGTTTTTTCTTATCCACCTGAATCACAGGCTTTAGAGTCAGTGAGATTTGGAGTAAAGACTCATGAATATATAAAGCAGTGTTCATGTCATATTTGAGTTGTCTTTTTTGCTGACAATGATAGGATTTTCACAGCAGCTATTTTACAGCAGTTTTTCTGCATTCTTCAATGTTTAAAAAGTACAGTCTTAACCTAAAGGTCCAACTGAAAAATGTTAATCGCTATCTGTTTTAAGACTGAAATGAACACATATTTAGGATTCAATGGTCCAGTCAACTTTTTTAAAATTAAGGCCAAAGCAAATAGTGCTGAACATCACAAAGGGTGGAAAGAGTAGAAAAGAGGATAAGGTAAATCAATAAGTAAGTTGGTGATACCAAGTTTAGTTTAAAAAGCCTGTAGGTGTAAGGAAAGACTGGGGAAGGTAAGGGATTTGTTTTTTTTAGCTCAAGGGAAAGAAAGTATCAGGGGTGGAAATTTTGCAGTGAGTCTCATTTTCAACATGTGAGGATGCAAATAGGAAGAGTTTATAGAATGGCATACATGCATTTAGGAAGAATCAGAAGATGTTTAGAAAGGCAACAATTATAGTGTTTTACTGGAATAACAATCAGAAATTTCTTGAGCACTCATTTCAATTCATGATCGGAAAGGAGATATGAACTTCAGCATCTAATGTGTTAATAGAATGTGCCCATGTGTTGTGGCAATGTGTTTGTATGGAAAGCCCAAAAAAGTGAATATAGTTGGAATGTTGTAAACAGTGTTATTTTATACAAAGCTGTGGAAAAAGGTGGATCAGTTTCTGGAAAGTCTGGCAAGCTTTTTGCCCAGTAACATTCAAATATCCTAATTTTGCAATTTTGTGTAAATGTGAAACATGTTTTGATCTTTACCTCTTAAATGAATTTCGTAGCCAGTAATGTACAACGTAATGCTGTGCTCAACAGTGACATTGTTGGCCAGTTAGAGAATTGCAATAGGGTGCAGTGTTCAGAATCGATTTCTGACTGACATGAAGGATACATTTTAAAAAGGCAAATAGAAAATAAATAAAGGATTTACATTTATCTAGCACCTTTTGTAATGTCACAATAATCAAAGAACAAAGAACAGTACAGCACCGGAACAGGCCCTTTGGCCCTCCAAGCCTGTGCCAATCATGTTTCCCTACCTGGACCAACCGCTTATATCTGTCTATTCCCTGTTTGTTCATATGTCTATCAAGATAAGTCTTAAATGTGGCTCTCGTAACTGCCTCAACCACCTCACTTGGCAGTGCATTCCAGGCCCCCACCACCCTCTGTGTTCCCCTGCACATCTCCACTGAACCTTCCCCCCCCCCCCCCCCCCTTATCTTGAACTTGTGCCCCTTCTAATTGTCATTTCTGCCCTGGGAAAAAGCTTCCACTGTTCATCCTATCTCTACCTCTCACAATTTTATAAACTTCTATCAGGTCGCTCCTCAGCCTCTGTCTTTCCAGGGAGAACAATCCCAGTTTATTCAATCTCTCCTCATAGCTAATGCCCTCCATACCAGGCAACATCCTGGTAAACCTTTAATGTACTCTCTCCAAAGCCTCCATGTCCTTCTGGTAATGTAAAGTTTATTTATTAGTCACAAGTCGGCTTAAATTCAGACTGTAATGAAGTTACTGTGAAAATGTGTGGTGACCAGAATTGGACACAGTATTCCAAATGTGGCCTAACCAATGTTTTATACAACTGTAATATAATTTGCCAACTTTTATACTCGATGCCTCGTCCGATGAAGGCAAGCCTGCCATATGCTTTCTTCACCACCTTTTCCACTTGTGCTGCCATTTTTAAGGATCTGTGGACTTGTACTCCCAGATCTCGCTGTGTGTCCATGCTCCTGATGGTTCTGCCATTTATTTTATAGCTCCAACCTGAATTGGATCTACCAAAATGCATCACCTCCAATTTGTCCGGATTAAATTCCATCTGCCATTTCTCCGCCCAATTTTCCAGCCTACCTATATCCTGCTGTATTATCTGACAATCTTCATCACTATCCGTAACTCTGCCAATCTTAGTATCATCCGCAAACTTGCTAATCAGATCAGCTACATTTTCTCAAGTCATTTATATTATGTTACAAACAGCTGAGGTCCCAGCACTGATACCTGTAAAACACCGCTAGTTACAGACCTCCAATCAGAAAAACACTCTTCCACCGCTACCCTCTGTCTTTTATGGCCAAGCCATTTCTGAATCCATCTAAATAGTTCACCTGATCCCGTGAGATTTAATCTTTTGCACCAGCCTGCCATGAGGGACCTTGTCAAATGCCTTTCTAAAGTCCACAGCCCTTCCCTCATCAATCATTTTTGTCATCTCCTCAAAAAACTCAATTAGTGAGACATGACCTCCATCGTACAAAACCATGCCGTCTGTCGTTAACAAGACCATTCAGTTCCAAATGTGTATAGATCCTATTCTTAAGAATCTTCTCCCAACAGTTTCACTATCACTGACGTCAACCTCACTGGCCTATAATTACCCGGGTTATCCTTGCTACCTTTCTTAAATAACGGGACAACATTGGCTCTCCTCCAATCCTCTGGAACCTCACCAGTGGCCAAAAAAGAAACAAAGATTTCTGTTAAAGGCCCAGCAATTTCATCTCTTGTCTCCCTCAGTAATCTGGGATTGATGCCATCTGGCCCTGGGAGTTTGTCTACCTTAAGGCTTTTTAATTCACCTAACACTTCCTCCCTCGTAATGATGACTTGCTCTAAAGGGTTTACACACCAAGACACCATCAATCGATGTGTCCCTCCTTTGTGAATACCAATGTAAAGTACTCATTAAGGATCTCACCCACTTCCTTTGGTTCTACACATAATTTTCCTCCTTTGTCATTAAGTGGACCAACTCTTTCTCTAGCTACCCTCTTGTTCCTAATATATGTATAAAATGCCTTGTGTCTTTCAGATAATTAAGTGCTTTTAAAGTGAAACCACTGTTGTAAGGTAGGAAATGTGGTAGCCAATTAGCAATGCGATAAATGGTCAGATAATCTATATGTAGTGGTCCTGGTTGAGGGACAACTCGTGATCTGGACACTGGGAGAATTCCACTGCCTTGCTTTAAAAGATGTCATATAATCTTCCATCTGAATGGATCCAGTTTTAATATCTCATCTAAAAGACAGCACCTCTGACAATGCATTACTCCCTCAGTACTGCACTTTAATCCCTAGAGTGGTCTTTGAATCCACAACCTTTTGAATCAGGTAGGACGCTACTATTGAATGGGTGGCACGGTGGCATAGTGGTTAGTACTGCTGCCTCACAGCTCCAGGGACCCGGGTTCGATTCCCGGCTTGGGTCACTGTCCGTGTGGAGTTTGCACGTTCTCCCTGTGTCTGCGTGGGTTTCCTCCGGGTGCTCTGGTTTCCTCCCACAGTCCAAAGATGTGCGGGTTAGGTGCATTGGCCATGGTAAATTGCACCTGGGGTGCGTAGGTTAGAGGGATTAGTGGGGTAAATATGTTATGGGGATAGGGCCTAGATGGGATTGTTGTCAGTGTAGACTCGAGAGACCGAATGGCCTCTTTCTGCACTGTAGGCATTCTATGATAACTAAATATGATAGATCATTAAAGCCAACTGAAAAACCCTAACTGTTAGCCTGGCTGTGACCAGCTAACTCAACAAGATTCTGGATGAAACAAAAATAGAAAATGCTGAAAACTCTTAGCAGGTCTGACAGCATCTGTGGAGGGAGAATAGAGACAACATATCAAGTCTTTCATCAAGACTCTGAACAAAATTGGATATGTGGAGACTATGTGATCTGCATATTTTAGTATCACACCAGCCTATGTGCATTTGTCCCAAAAATTATTTAGGAACTTCAATTTCCTACTCTTTGAAATTTAAAAGAAATACAAAGACCACCAATGCCTCTACTTTCTCAGGAGGCTAAGGAAATTCGGCATGTCTGCTATGACTCTCACCAATTTTTACAGATGCATCATAAAAAGCATCCTCTCCAGATGTATCACAGCTTGGTATGGCTCCTGCTCTGACCAAGACCGTAAGAAACTACAAAGGGTTATGAAGGGAGCCTGGTCCATCACACAAACCTGCCTCCCATCCATTGACTCCATCTATACTTCCCGCTGCCTCAGAAAAATGGCCAGCATAATCAAGGACTCCATGCACCCCACTCATACTGTCTTCCACCTTCTTCTGTTGGGAAAAAGATGCAAAAGTCTGAGGTCACATACAACCCGACTCAAAAACAGCTTTTTCCTTGCTGCCGTCAGACTTTTGAATGGACACCTACCTTATATTAAGGTTGATCTTTCTCTACACCCTTGCTATGACTGTAACACTATATTCTGCACCCTCTCCTTCTCTATATACTCCATTAATGGTATGCTTTGTCTGTATAGTATGCAAGAAACAATACTTTGCACTGTACACCAATACATGTGACAAAAATAAGTCAAATCAAAAATAAAATCAAACTAAGTACAAAAGCATAATACTGTAGATGCTGGAAGTCTGAAATAGAAACACACAATGCTGCAAACCTGGCATCTCTGGAACAAGAAATAAAGAACATTTCTGTTCGAAGACCTTTCACTGGGAGGCACAATAGCACAGTGGTTAGCACTGCTGCCTCACAGCGCTAGGGACCTGGGTTTAATTCCAGCCTTGGGTCACTGTCTGTGTGGAGCTTACACGTTCTCCCCCTGTCTGCGTGGGTATATCTAAGGAAGAATGTGCTGGCCTTGGAAAGGGTCCAGAGAAGATTCACAAGAATGATCCCTGGAATGAAGAGCTTGTCGTATGAGGACTCTGGGTCAGTACACGTTGGAGTTTAGAAGGATGAGGGGGGATCTTATTGAAACTTTAGGATACTGCGAGGCCTGGATAGAGTGGACGTGGAGAGGATGTTTCCACTAGTAGGAAAAACTAGAACCAGAGGTTACAACCTCAGGCTTAAGGGACGATCCTTTAGAACAGAGATGAGGAGGAATTCCTTCAGCCAGAGAATGGTGAATCTGTGGAACTCTTTGTCACAGAAGGCTGTGGAGGCCAGGTCATTGGGTGTCTTTAAGAAGGCCTGATGAAGGAGCGGCGCTCCGAAAGCTTGCGCTATCAAATAAACCTGTTGGACTTTAACCTGGTATTGTGAGACTCCTTACAGTGCCTACCCCAGTCCAACGCCGGCAACTCCACATCATGTCTTTAAGACAGAGATAGATAGGTTCTTGAGTAATAAGGGATCAGGGGTTATGGGGAAAAGGCAAGAGAATAGGGATGAGAAAAATATCAGCCATGATTGAATGATGGAGCAGACTCGATGGGCTGCGTGGCCTAATTCTGCTCCTATGTCTTATGGGTTACCTCCGGGTGCTCAGGTTTCCCCCCACAGTCCAAAGATGTGCAGGTTAGGTTGATTGGCCATGCTAAATTAACCCTAGTGTCAGGAGATTAGCAGGGTAAATATGTGGGGTTACAGGAATAGGGCCTGGGTGGGATTGTGGTCAGTGCAGGCTCAGTGAGCTGAAGGGTCTCCTTCTGCACTGTAGCGATTGTATGATCAGATTTGCTTGTGTTGTGCATTGATAATTGTGAGAAGAGGTAAAGAATAGAGGAAGTATTTAGTTTACACAGGTTTCTGCAGCTAATGCTGGGGAGTTGTTGAAGTGGTGGTGTGTAGCTGCCCAGAGATCATCCCAAGGAAACTCTGTTGTTTCTAGTTTCTGTACTCATGAAGTTGCAATGCTGACAGAGGAGTTTAAAAGTAAGGAAAGAGACTAAGCTGAAGATAAAGAAATGTGAGTAATATGTTATGAAGTAAGAGGCAATTGGATAGAGTTCAGGAGAAGTATTGTGAGAGGGGCATTTGGAGAGCAAGAGGGATGGAAATCCCCTCTAGTCAAGCTTCCATATTTTGTCTGTGCTCATTGTCAGTTCAGCAAGACAAATGCATTTTTCTTTACATTCCTGATCTGTAGGCTACATGATAAATTTTCACAAAAAGACTTGCATTTATATTGCACTTTTCACAACCACTGGCATCAATGTACTTGACAATCAATGGAGTACTTTTTGCAGTGTGGTTACTTTTGTAGGAATCGTGGTAGCTAATTTGCGTTCACCAAATCTTTTTTTGTGACATTGATTTAGGGATAAATACTACTCCAGGAAAAAGTCTCCTGGTCTTGGAAATGGCTTAACAACACCAGGTTAAAGTCCAACAGGTTTATTTGGTAGCAAAAGCCACACAAGCTTTCGAGGCTCTGAGCCCCTTCTTCAGGTGAGTGGGAATTCTGTTCACAAACAGAACTTATAAGACACAGACTCAATTTACATGAATAATGGTTGGAATGCGAATACTTACAACTAATCCAGTGTACCTGCAGAGTTTCACTGGCTGTCTTGTCTGGAGACAATACACATCTTTTTAGCCTGTCTTGATGCTCTCTCCACTCCCATTGTTTTGTTTCTTAAAGACTGGATTAGTTGTAAGTATTCGCATTCCAACCATTATTCATGTAAATTGAGTCTGTGTCTTATAAGTTCTGTTTGTGAACAGAATTCCCACTCACCTGAAGAAGGGGCTCAGAGCCTCGAAAGCTTGTGTGGCTTTTGCTACCAAATAAACCTGTTGGACTTTAACCTGGTGTTGTTAAACTTCTTACTGTGTTTACCCCAGTCCAACGCCGGCATCTCCACATCTTGGAAATGGCACAGTGGTTAACACTTCTGCCACACGGCGCCAAGGACCCAGGTTCGATTCCCAGCTTGGGTCACTGTCTATGTGGAGTCTGCACGTTTTCCCCTTGTCTGCGTGAGTTTCCTCCGGGTGGTCCAGTTTCCTCTGGGTGGTCCGGTTTCCTCCCACAGTCTGAAAGATGTGCTGGTTAGGTGCATTGGCCATACTAAATTCTCCCTCCGTGTACCTGAACAGGCACCGGAGTGTGGCGACTTGGGGAATTTCACAGTAACTTCATTGCCGTGTTAATCTAACCCTACTTGTGGACACTAATAAATAAACATAAAATATTGCCATGGTTTTAGTTGCATTTACCTGAACAGACAGATGGGACACATGGCTTAATGCCTTATCCGATAGACAGTGCAGTGCTTACTCAGTACTGCTCAGCAGTGTCGGCCATGATTTTTTTGCTCATGTCCTGGAGTGGGTGAACCTTGTGATTTAGAGGTGAATGTGCTACCAACTGAGCCATGGCCTTCATTTTGTTGAGTATTTAGAATATACTTGTTAAAAAATTATTAAATTGTAATAAGAAATGGAATGTGCATCGAAGTTTTAAACCGTGTTCAATTTCTACTTTTATAATTCACATTGCTACTGCTTTGCACAACATGATTCCAGATATTCTGTGGTGGAAACCTAGGCCTTGATCTTCAAAGAGATGGTTTACACAAGCTGGATGAAGGGGATGAAGTTTCAGGTGGGAATTTTGTTTGCCAGGATCCCGACCTGGAAGCCAGCCTGATTGACAGGCTTGCCTTCCAGTCATCCAGAGGTCACTCTGGAGCAGTCCATGGACCCAGGTAGTGAGCCTATAGGTATTACTGGGAGCATAGTGGGGTGTTTCCAATTGCTAATTGGGAGGTATGTGTATGAGGGAAGGTGAGTCTGATCCAATGCGACAAAGTGAGTGGGGGCTCCAGGGGAAGCATTTATATTCCTCCTGGCCTTCACGCAATGCTATAAAGGTATTTATGTTCTCCCAGAAGCTGTCTTTGATCCCCCTAGAGCTAAGGGTTTCCCAGGGCCTGGGAACTATGGCTAGCCAGGGTTAAACCTGCAAAACAGTTCAAAGATGTGTGGGTTAGGTTGATTGGCCATGCAAAATTGGCCCTTAGTGCCAGGGGAACTAGCAGGGTAAATACTTGAGATTAGGGGATAGGGCCAGGGTGGGATTGTTATCGGAGCAGACTCGATGGGCCGAATGGCCTCCTTCTGCACTGCAGGGATTCAATGATTCTATGATCTGAGGTTGCTAATCCTATTGAAATGTTTAAATGGACTTCTGGGAGCAGGTTGGCTGTCTGCCCTTTGCTCCATCTCCATTAATTTGGGCTACATTTGAGATTTTTGAAATTTTAACTCACCCAAGTCAACTTGTCTTTGTGGGTTAAAAATCACCCTCAACTGTAAGTATTCTGAAAGACATAAATGATATCCAGCAATTTTATATTTAAGGCACTTGGAATTCCACTGTTGGAATTGCAACTTCACTTAGCTGACCAACAAATGTGTGATTTGAGTTGGGCAGTTTTTTGCTCATTTGCTATTTTTCTTTTAACACTTCTAAAGGATTTTATTATTCCAGTTTAATAAAATTTTATCCATTCTGACAATAGGAAATATGTTAGGAACATCAAGTGAACAACATTTATTTTATCCTTCATCAAGCACATACCTGTTTGGAACTTCCTTCACTCACGTTCCTTTCCAAATGTTTGAATGGCAACAGTCTTGTGAGCATTGGGGGGAACAAAATGTATGTTTTCATTGAATAGTTTTATAATATTCTGCCTCATTCAAAATGCAAACTGCTATTTCCACCCAAGTGCAAAATAATTACTTTTTACGTTGCTCGTAGGATGAAAATTATAATTTAATTGAGAGATTACTAATCTGGGTGAGTTTTTTTTCTTTTCAGTTTTTGCCCCTCCTCTCCTTAAACTGCTGATTTAACTGGGGTATCATTTCAAAGGCAGCAGTTGTCCTTGGTGCCTCTTTCTGTATCTGTCAAGTTGGACAATCGGCACAATGTGTTTTTGAGAACAACCCATTATATTGTGCTGTTTCATAACTGGAATATCAAAACCTGCATTTTGATCTTTAAGAAAGTTTTTTAAAAAAGGAAATGAGCTATAAACAGACTAAAATCAAGGCACATAATTATCAATAAGTTACAGCATCAACCTCAACCAGGGTTCCAGCGGAGCTTATTTCTATTCTTCCCAATGTGCACATATAACGCAGTAAAGATCATGACAATGAACAAAGATAGGGATGCTGACCTATTTTTCCTCCTCCCCAAATTTAGGTTTTCTACTATGTTTTCATCAATAACTTGTTCACGTTGGTTGGGAGTTAGAAGAGTGTGAGCACCTATTGCGAAATGTACTGTATTTGTTAATGAAGTAGGAGTAAGACTTTGATATTTGCCTGAATTCACTATTTCTTCCATCAGGGCAACAAAATCAATTGTTAGCTAATTGCTTATCTTGTTTATGAGAATTGGGTTGTGTTTGCTGGACTTTTTTACTTCTGTAATTCAGAATCAACTGCAATTGATATTCATTTTAAATAGAAACAGAGGATCTTCTTTCCTCCTATCTCTCCTTTTAGAATCCCTTTTACTGCTACCTCTGTTATAATTTCACATTCCACTTAAAGGGTCAAATGGTGTGGGCAGGCATTTTATGGTGTGGGCGACAGGGGTTTCAATGACTGTCTGAATAGAGACAAGTTTTCTTTTTATAGTAGTTTTGACCCTGAACTATGCTGAAGAGTGGTACTTCTGTGTGACGTTTGCTAGGTGAATGTCTTTACGAATTTACTCTTAGCTGAAAATCTGGTAATCGGTTAGACAGTGATAAGGAAAGAGGATGTACAAAATATAAATAATTGGCTTCTTTCTCCCTCCCTCAACTCTGGCAAATTGTTTTATACGGCCCATCTTATTTCCAGGTATTTTTAATTGGAACAGTGGAATGGGCCTAACCACAGATCTTTCCACACCCATTCTGTGATTGGCTGATAGGAAGCATGAGTAAGTTGTGTTGAAATGGAATCGTAAAGAGCCACAACTTTTACATTGCGCTTTTCTCATAACAACATTTTACAAAGTGGATTATGGGGAAACCAATGGACACCAAACAGAAAGTAAGGGAGAAGTTGGGTGAGACACAGACAAAGTATTAATGCAAAGAAGGAAGTTGTGAAGAGACCGTTGAAAGTTGGATTTGCTTATGCAGTGACATGAAGATAAAACTTTTTTTATGCAACGATTGTTTGGGATCCAAAATGCAATGCCTAAGGGTGTGGTGGAGGCAAATTAAATGGTGGCCCTCAAATTTATAACTATCTGAAGAGATCAAATTTGCAGGGCTCTGGGGGAAAGCGTGTGGGAGTGAGACTGGGGCTAGGTGAATTGCACTTAGAGAGACCGGATGCAGACATGGCAGGCCAAATGGAAGGAGACTATTCGGCCTGCCATGTCTGCATCCGCTCTCTCCAAGTGCAATTCACCTAGTCCTAGTCCCACTCCCACACGCTTTTCCCCAGAGCCCTGCAAATTTGTTCTTTTCAGATAATTCCTTTTACGCTGTAACCATGCTATGATTTTCTTTTAGTTTACAACAATGCTGACTGTATTATATCATAATTCACCCAACTAAGTCAAGTTGAATGGAGTACACTGGCTACAATGAACCTAAAATCGCTGGTACAAACATTGTACTATCTGTGCGACTATGACTCTTGTACTTCCTTGCAAATTTAAGTTAGACAGTAGAAGGCTCTGTCTACTAGAATTTTCTTAAAGCTTCTAGTATGAAGCCAATTATATCACTGAAATAAACAAATATTTTGATTATTTTCAAGTTATCTTCCATTTTTTCTATTTAGAGCTAGTAAAATGCTTAAACATTTAAATACCTGATATTTGAAAACACAGACGTGATGGATTGTGGCATCCATGGCCTTTATTTATGTTGATGGGTAGCCACTGGTTTACATTACATGCCACAATGCCTACATTTGAGGCATATTCCATGGAGTCTTAGTGAAATTCCTGCAATTGGTGCTGCACTACTACAGAATACATGCTGGGAACATCATTAATTTATTTTGCTACAAAATTAAATTGTTCAGGATTTTTTTGACCCTCAAAGTGAGGGAGTGAGTATTCTAATATGAATCCCTGTCCTTTTTGTAACCAGTATCTGCATCCAGAATACTCCCAGGTTAGGTTTGGTTTCAGTAAAGAATGGATCTCATAAAAGTGAAACTAACCACCATGTTAGCAGAAGCAAATTCACAAATTTACTATCACTTTGTACACAATTATTTGAGCAACAGCTTATTTTCGTATTGCGCCTTTCACTTAAGTAGGATTTTAACTTTTTTTTGTTATTCATTCATAGGATGTGGGCATTGATGGCTAGGCCAGCATTTATTGCCCATCCCTAATTGCCCTTGAGTAGGTGGTGATGAGTCTTCTTGAACCGCTGCAGTCCATGTGGTGTAGGTACATCCACTCTGCTGTTAGGGTTTGAGTTCCAGGATCTTGACCCAGCAACTGTGAAGGAACAGCAATATAATTCCAAGTCAGGATGGTGTGTAACATGAAGGGGAACTTGCAGATGGTGGTTTTCCCATACTTCTTCTGCCCTTGTTCTTCTAGGCGGTGGAGGGCACAAGGTTGGAAGATGTTGTCAAAGGAGCCTGATGAATTTCTGCAGTCAGTTAAGGAGATGGTACAAACCAGAGCAATGGTGCCCAGTGGTGGACTGGATATCTAATGTGGTAGACGGCGTGCCAATCAAATGGTCTGCTTTGTCCTAGATGGTGTTGATCTTCCCCAGTGTTGTTGGAGCTACAATCACCCAAGCAATGAAGAATATTCCATCACACTCTTGCACTCCTGACTTGTGTATTCTAGATAGTGGATAGGCTTTGGGGAGTTAGAAAATGATTTGTTCACCACTGAACTCCCAGCCTGTAATCTGCTTTTGTGGCCACAGAACGTGACTGAGCTAATTAAGTTTCTGATCAGTGGTGACTCCCAGGGTGTTGATGGTGGGGGCTTCAGCAATGGTAATGCCAATGCAAGGTGGTTAGGTTAACCTTGTTGAAAATGGTCATAGTTTGCCACTTATTAGCCCAAGTTTGAATGTTGTCCTGATGTGCACGGACCTCAGGAGTTGTGAATAGAACTGAAAACTTTGCAATCATCCTAATTTCTGACAATATGGAGGAGATGTCTTTGATGAAGCAGGATAATGTGAGGACACTATCCTGAAGAACTCCTGCAGCAATGTCCCAGAGCTAAGATGTTTGACCTCAACAACCACAGCCATCTTCCTTTGTGCTAAGTATAACTCCACTCCAGCCCTTGGAGAGCTTTTTGCCAATTCCCATTGACTTCAATTTTACTTGGACTCCCTGGTGCCATACTTGGTCAAATACTGACGTGATAGCGAGGGCAATAACTCTTACCTTGCCTCGGGAATTCAGCTGTTACGTTCATGTTTCGACTGAAGCTGTAATGAGATCTGAGCAGAATGGTCCTAAAATCCAACATTCATGAACAGGTTTGTGCTCAATTGGAGTTACCGTTCAGGTAATGCATATTAGAACAGGAAACTACAAACCTAATTAGATGATTAAAATCCAAGAAATTACTTTGATGTTACTAATAGACAGATTTATATAAATTTCTCTGACTACAATTCTAATGCAGGCATTACTAGTCTAATTGCTGTTATCAACTTTGCTGAAATAGCAGGCAAAGAAGTGCATCATCAACATATGGAGTTAATAGGTGGAATCTTATTTTTTATCACCCCATTCCTGATGGTGGAACAGGAAGCGGGTGTCACTTATTCTCTTTCTTTTTTGCTGGTTCCCCTGCAATTTGATTTAAAATGTAAACTGCCAGTGGCATGCATGGGAATCATGTGTAATCACGAGGCTGGAAACCTTTCAGTGGCGGAATTTGGTGAAAATGCAGCAGGTATGGGCAGGTTATAAAAGAGCTTCCTGGACAAACAGGGAGGCTCTTCATCATAGCCACAACTTGCGTGACAAACTTCATTGCTCATTAACATAAGAACTATTGAGTGTACAATAAGAACTAGGAGTAGGAGAATGCCATTTGGCCCCTCGAGCCTGTCCCGCCATTCAGTAAGATCATGGCTGATTTTTTCATGGACTCATCTCCACTTACTCATCCGCTCACCATAACTCTTAATTCCTTATCAAAGGTGGCACGATTGTTTCAAACTTAAATTTCATTTGTAAATATTTCACATTGCATTGCACGTTATTCATGGGTGTATCATTGCTATTTGTTGAGACTGGCTTAGTCAGAGAGCTGCATGTACTGGCATACGTTGATGGTTACAGGGAGGTTGGAGAAAATTCATTATTTTTAAATCTTCCAAAAGATGTGGGTGTCCCTGGCAAGGCAGCATTTGGTGCCACCCCTAATTGCTCTTGAGCGGAGTGGCTTGTCAGGCAATTTCAGAAAGTAGCTGAGAACCAACCACGTTGCTAAGGTCTGGAGTCATGTGTAGACCAGACCAGATAAGGGGGACAGATCTCCTTCACCTAAAGGACATTAGTGAACCAGAGGAGACATAACAGGCTACAAGATAAAGGCATGTAAAATCGCGGCTCCAGTGCACCCCTCCCTGATGAGCTCAACACATATTACGCTTGTCTTGAGCAAAAGGTTAGCGAGAGCATGCCCTCCACCCTGGAAGCCTTGGGTGAAGCTGTACCTGAGGTCACCATCGCAGATGTCAGAGCAGCTTTCTCGAAGGTCAACCCACGGAAAGCGACTGGCCTGAATGGGGTACTCAGACGAATACTCAGATCCTGCGCGGATCAGCTGGCAACAGTTTCGGAGACATCTTCAACCTCTTTTTACAACAATCTGAGGTCGCTATCTGCTTCTAGAAGACGACCATCATCCCAGTCATCAATGTGCGGATTCACAAGAGATGGGTGAGATCCTAAATGATTATTTCTCATCAGTATTTACTGTTGAGAAAGGCATGAATGTTAGGGAACTTGGAGAAATAAATAGTGATGTCTTGAGGAATGTGCATATAACAGAGATGGAGGTGCTGGAAGTCTTAAAGCGCATCAAGGAAGATAAATCCCGGGGACCTGATAAAGTGTATCCCAGGACATTGTGGGAGGCTCGGGAGGAAATTGCGGGTCCCCTAGCAAAGATATTTGAATCATTGACCACCGCAGGTGAGGCGTCTGAAGATTGGAGGGTGGCAAATGTCGTGCCTTTGTTTATAAAGGGCTGCAGGGAAAAGCCTGGGAACTACAGGACAGTGAACCTCACATCTGTACTGGGTAAGTTGGTAGAAGGTATTCTGAGAGACAGGATCTACAGGCATTTACAGACGCAAGGACTGATTAGGGACAGTCAGCATGGCTTTGTGAGTGGAAAATCATGTCTCAGAAAGTTGATTGAGTTTTTTGAAGGGATAACCAAGAAGGTCGATGAGGGCAGTGCAGTTGATGTTGTCTACATGGACTTTAGCAAGGGCTTTGACAAGGTACCGCATGGTAGGTTGTTACATAAGGTTAAATCTCAAGGGATCCAGGATGAAGTAGCCAAATGGATACAAAATTGTCTGGATGATAGATGACAGAGGTAGTTGTGGAGGGTTGTTTTTCAAACTGGAGGCCTGTGACCGGCGGTGTGCCTCAGGGATCGGTGCTGGGTCCACTGTTTGTCATTTATATTAATGATCTGGATGAGAATTTAGGAGGAATTGTTAGTAAGTTTGCAGATGACACCAAGTTTGTTGGCATAAAGGTTATCGAGAATTGCTGCGGGATCTTGATCAATTGGGTCAGTGGGCTGATGAATAGCAGATGGAGTTTAATTTAGATAAATGCGAGGTGATGCATTTTGGTAGATCAAACCAGGGCAGGACTTACTCAGTTAATGGTAGGGCGTTGTGGAGAGTTATAGAACAAAACGATCTAGGGGTACATATTCATAGCTCCTTAAAAGTGGAGTCGCAGGTGGACAGAGTGGTGAAGAAGGCTTTCAGCATCCTTGGTTTCATTGGTCAGAACATTGAATACAGGAGTTGGGATGTCTTGTTACAGTTGTACAAGACATTGGTAAGACCACACTTGGAATACTGTGTACAGTTCTGGTCACCCTATTATAGAAATGATATTATTAAACTAGAAAGAGTGCAGAAAAGATTTACTAGGATGCTACCGGGACTTGATGGATTGAGTTATAAGGAGAGGCTGGATAGACTGGGACTTTTTTCTCTGGAGCGTAGGAGGCTGAGGGGTGACTTTATAGAGGTCTGTAAAATAATGAGTGGCATAGATCAGCTAGATAGTCAATATCTTTTCCCAAAGGTAGGGGAGTCTAAAACTAGAGAGCACAGGTTTAAGGTGAGGGGGGAGAGATACAAAAGGGTCCAGAGGGGCACTTTTTTCACACAGAGGGTGGTGAGTGTTTGGAACAAGCTGCCAGAGGTAGTAGTAGAGGCGGGTACAATTTTGTCTTTTGAAAAGCGTTCAGACAGTTACATGGGTAAGATGGCTATAGAGGGATGTGGGCCAAATGCGGGCAATTGGGACTAACTTATTGGTTTAAAAAAAAGGGGTGGCATGGACAAGTTGGGCCGAAGGGCTTATTTTCTCCATGACCAAAGAGAAGCCAGGCTGCGTGCCTTAGTGACTATCATCCAGTGGCTCTAACATCCATCATTATGAAGAGCTTCGAAAGGTTACTCATGGCACGAATAAATTCCAGCCTCCCGGACTGCCTGGATCCACTACAGTTTGCCTACTGCCGCAACAGGTCCACAGCAGACGCCATCTCCCTGGCCCTGCACTCAACCCTGGAACACCTGATAACAAAGACACCTGTGTCAGACTCCTATTTATTGACTACAGCTCAGCTTTCAACACCATTCCTACGAAACTCATCTCCAAACTCCGTGGCCTGGGCCTGGGCTCCTCCCTCTGCGACTGGATCCTGAACTTCCTAACCCACAGACCACAATCAGTAAGGATAGGCAACAACACCACCTCCACGATCATGCTCAACACCAGTGGCCCCACAAGGCTGTGTTCTCAGATCCCCAGTATACTCCTTATACACTTATGACTGTGTGGCAAATTTCCCTCCTACTTGATTTTCAAGTTTGCTGACGACACCACCGTAGTGAGTTGGATCTCGAACAATGATGAGACAGAGTACAGGAATGAGATAGTGAACTGGTGCGGCAACAATAATCTCTCCCTCAATGTCAACAAAACGAAGGAGATTGTCATCGACTTCAGAAAGCGTAGAGGAGAACATGCCCCTGTCTACATCAATGGGGACGAAGTAGAAAGGATTGAGAGCTTCAAGTTTTCAGGAGTCCAGATCACCAACAGCCTGTCCTGGTGCCCCCATGCTGACACTATGGTTAAGAAAGCCCACCAATGCCTCTATTTTCTCAGAAGACTAAGAAAATTTGGCATGTCAGCTACGGCTTTCACCAACTTTTACAGGTACACAATAGAAAACATTTTTTCTGGTTGTATCACAGCTTGGTATGGCGCCTGCTCTGCCCAAGACCGCAAGAAACTACAAAAGGTCGTGAATGTAGCCCAATCCACCACGCAAACCAGCCTCCCATCCATTGACTCTGTCTACACTTCCCTCTGCCTCGACAAAGCAGCCAGCATAATTAAGGACCCCACGCACCCTGACATTCTGTCTTCCACTTCTTCCGTCGGGAAAAAGAAACAAAAGTCTGAGGTCACGTACCAAACAACTCAATAACATCTTCTTCCCTGCTGCCATCAGACTTTTGAATGGACCTACCTTGCATAAAGTTGGTCTTTCTCTACACCCTAACAAAAACTGTAAGACCACATTCTGCACTCTCTCATTTCCTTCTCTATGAACGGTGTGCTTTGTCTGTATAGCGTGCAAGAAACAACACTTTTCACTCTATGCTAATACATGTGACAATAATAAATCAAATCAAAAAAAAATTATGACAATTGATGATAGTTTCACTCTCACCAAGACAGCTTTTAATGCCAGATTTTTTATTGATTGATTTTAAATTCCTATAGCTGCTATGGTGGGATTTGACTGCATCGTCAGAGCATTAGCCTTGTTTTCTATATAACTAGTCCAGTGACATTACCAGTACTCCACTACATCATCATCTTACCTTATCGTGGAGGGAACAATGTTTGTATTCTTTCTTGATTGAATGTTCATGTTAGTGTCTAATGTTGGACTTGCCACTCTGTGGGACATGGCTGAACTTTTGCAGGCTCAGCTGACCCTCCCTTTTATGCATTGTAAAGGACATTGTGTGAGATCACTCTCAGCAGGGATAATTGAAAAGTGATTGGTGAACTCAGAGCCCCATAATGACTCTTGTCAGCCAAAACCCTGAGATGGATTGACATTTTTGATTTTGACTTGATTTATTATTGTCACATGTATTAACATACAGTGAAAAGTATTGTTTCTTACGTGCTATACAGACAAAGCATACCATTCATAGAGAAGGAAACGAGAGAGTGCAGAATGTAGTGTTACAGTCATAGCTAGGGTGTAGAGAAAGATCAACTTATTGCAAGGTAAGTCCATTCAAAAGTTTGACAGCAGCAGGGAAGAAGCTGTTCTTGAGTCGGTTGGTACGTGACCTCAGACTTTTGTATCTTTTTCCCGAAGAAAGAAGGTGGAAGAGAGAATGTCTGGGGTGTGTGGGGTCCTTAATTATGCTGGCTGCTTTGCCGAGGCAGCGGGAAGTATAGACAGAGTCAATGGATGGGAGGCTGGTTTGCGTGATGGATTGGGCTACATATATGACCTTTTGTAGTTCCTTGCAGTCTTGGGCAGAGCTAGACAGTATTGACATCGTTCTTTCGGTCCTCATTTTCTTACTGTTTCCACCACAGCCAGGATGGCTGGTTCCTCCCAATTCAGTCCTCTGTGTCCCCGACCCTACCCTGTGTCCTTCCTTGGATCCCTCTTGCACTCCTCCAGACTCCCGACTCCATTCCCCCCTTTTACCACTGGGTTGTCATTGCTGGTCCTGAACCCCCATGCAAGCTGCTGTTTTTCTCCTTCCCTCCCTTGTGCCACAGATTTCAACAAGGAAAACACTGAGCTCAGATACAACTGCATGAAGCCAACTGTTGCATGCCACCTTTAAATGAACATGAACCGGGTGCCATGAGATTATCATGATCTGCTGATTTCATCATGAAAGAAGGATGTAATTACAAAAGATTTTTAGGCCCAGCCCACCACAAATACGCCACTGAGTTAATCTCTAGATTTGAACCTGCCATTGGGAAAGCTCCCATCTAATTAAGTCATTCCACCTGCCACAAACCCTGCTCTTACAGGCCCTATAAAATCCCCCCATATTTCCAACTGTAATTTCCAGCCTACCCTAACAATGTGTATTAATCAAAGCACAGTAGAACACCACCTACTGTATTAGTGTAATGTTTTTCATTTCTTAAGCCAACTAAACTCACTCTAATAAGATTGTCAACAGTTTTGAGCTCATTAAAAACTGAGTTAAAAATGTTTCTTTAGAAGCAGGAGAGAAGAGACTTTCATTCCAACAGTCTGGGTTGCATTAACGTCCAGGTTTGGAGTTGAAGGGAGAGCAAAATGTGATTTCATTTTTGCATTAAGCTAAAGAGAAATATTTACACTAAATGGATTTTTAAAATAATCTGTTTAGTAACAGAATTTGTATTTAACTTTAAAATTGAAAATATACTCAGTATTCAGGCTCACTATGAAATCCAGATCAGAAGATGAGATTCAGTCTGAATAGGTGTAAAAGTTGAACATTTGAAGAAAAATAGTGAATGATACGCAAACTCTGACAGGTTTTGGAATGAATAATGGTAAAGTTGAAAGAAATCTATGAGCTAGTAGAGGTGGCAATTGATACGTCTAGTTAACATGGAACAATACTGAACAAGCAAAATAGGTAGAACAGGAACAAAGTTCTGCTAAGGGAGTATGAACAGCTATGAGCTAAATTAAAAAGCAGAACCAAAAAGATGATAATCTCTGGATTACTACCTGAGCCATGAGTTAATTGGCACAGGGTCAATAAGATTAAGGAGGTAAATGCGTGACTCAAAGATTGGTGTGGGAGGAATGAGTTTGATTTTGTGGGACATCGGCACCAGTATTGGGGAAGAGGGGACCTGTTCCGAATGGACGGTCTTCATCTGAATCGTGCTGGGACCAGAGTTCTGGCGAATCGTATAACTAGGGCTGTAGATGGGGCTTTAAACTAAATAGTGGGGGAGAGGGTTCAGTTGTATGGAGAATTAGAAAATCAAAGTCAAAGGAGAGGATAGAAGTGCAGGTTAATGGAGCTGGGGGCTCAGGAGAGGTTAGTTAAGTTTCCGCAACATGTAATAGAACAGAGAGTATAAAAGGTGGCAGGAATCTAACCTTAGGCAGAGCAAAAAAAGGTGACAAGTATGAGAAGGGAGGTGGTCAATGCAGACTGAGAGTTTTGTACCTAAATGCACTCAGTATACAGAACAAGGTAAATGAGCTTGTTGCGCACATTGAAATTGGCCGGTACGATGTTGTGGGCATCACAGAGACGTGGCTGCAAGGGGATCAGGGCTGGGATGTAAATATCCAAGGATGTGTGTCCCATCAGAAGGACAGGCAGATGGGCAAAGGGGGCAGGGTTGCATTGTTAGTAAGGAAGGAAGTTAAATTGATAGCAAGAAGTGATATAGGATCAGTAGGCATAGAATCTTGATGGGTAGAGTTGGGCAATCGCAAAGGTAAAGAGACCCTGATGGGAGTTATGTACAGGCCCCCTAGCTGTAGTCAGGATGTGGGGCAGAAAATAAATCAGGAGATAGAAAAGGCATATAAAAAAGGCAATATTACAATAATCATGGGGGACTTCAATGTGGAAGTGGACTGGGAAAATCAGATAGTTAGTGGCTCCCAAGAAAAGGAATTTGTGGAATGTCTAAGAGATGGTATTTTTGGAGCAGCTTGTGACAGAGCCTACTGGGGAACAGGCAATTCTGGATTTGGCGATGTGTAATGAGGCAGACTTGATTAGGGAACTTAAGATGAAGGAACCCTTTGGGAGCAGTGACCAGAATATGATAGAATTTACCCTGCAGTTTGAGAGGGAGAAGCTGGAATCAGATGTAACTGTATTACAATTAAATAAAGGTAACTACAAAGACATGAGGGAGGAGCTGGCCAGAGTTGATTGGAAAGGGAGCCTAGCAGGGAAGACAGTGGAACAGCAATGGCAGGAGGTTTTGAGAGTTATTCGGGAGGCACAACAGAAATTCATCCCAAGGAGGAGGAAACATGCTAAGAGGAGGACAAGGCATCCATGGCTGACGAAGGAAGTCAAGGACAGCATAAAAGGAAAAAGCATTCAAAGTGGCAAGGATTAGTGGGAAGCCAGAGGATTGGGAAGCCTTTAAGAGCGAGCAGAGGACAACTAAGAAAGCAATAAGGGGGGAGAAGATGAAATATGAGTGTAAGCTAGCTTGTAATATAAAAGAAAATAGGAAGTTATTTTCAATATATAAAGGTAAGAGGCAAAAATAGCCATTGGACCACTGGAAAATGAGGCTGGAGAAATAATAATAGGAAACAAAGCAATGGCAGAGGAACTGAATAGTTACTTTGCATCAGTCTTCACGGTGGAAGACACCAGTGGGAGTCAGGGGCACAGGTGAGTTTAATGGCCATCAGTTAGACGGTTCTGGGGAAACTGAAAGGTCTGAAGGTGGATAAATCACCTGGACCCGATGGACTACACCCTGAGGTTCGAAAAGAGATAGCTGAGGAAATTGTGGAGGCATTGGTAGTGATCTTTCAGGAATCACTGGAGGCAGGGAGGGTACCAAGGACTGGAAAGCAGCTAATTTAACCCCGCTGTTTAAGAAGGGAGGGAGGCAGCAGATGGGAAATTATAGGCCGGTTAACCTGACTTCGGTCATTGGCAAGATTTTAGAGTCCATTATTAAAGATGAGATCGCAGAGTACTTGGAAGTGCATGATAAAATAGGGCTGAGTCAGCACGGCTTTGTCAAAGGGGGGTCATGTCTGACAAATCTATTAGAATTCTTTTTAGGAGGTAACAAGGAAGTTAGATAAAGGAGAACCAGTGGACGTGATTTATTGAGACTTCCAGAAGGCCTTTGACAAGGAATAGGAGACTGTTAAATAAGTTAAGGGCCCATGCTGTTAAGGGTAAGATCCTGGCATGGATAGAGGATTGGCTGACTGACAGAAGGCAGAGAGTGGGAATAAAGGGGTCTTTTTCAGGATGGTGACTAGTGGTGTGCCTCAGGGGTCAGTGCTGGGACCACAACTTTTCACAATATACATTAACGATTTGGAGGAAGGAACTGAAGGCACTGTTGCTATGTTTGCAGATGATACAAAGATGTGTAGAGGGACAGGTAGTATTGAGGAAGGAGGGAGGTTGCAGAGGACTTGGACAGGTTAGGAGAGTGGACAAAGAAGTGGCAGATGGAATACAATGTGGAAAAGTGTGAGGTTATGCACTTTGGAAGGAGGAATGGAGGCATAGACTATTTTCTAAATGGGAAAGTGCTTAGAAAATCAGAAACACAAAGGGACTTGGGAGTCCTTGTTCAAGATTCTCTTCAGGTTAGCGTGCAGGTTCAGTCGGCAGTTAGGAAGGCAAATGTAATGTTAGCATTCGTGTCAAGAGGGCTAGAATATAAGAGCAGGGATGTACTTCTGAGGCTGTATAAGGCTCTGGTCAGACTCCATTTGGAGTATTGTGAGCAGTTTTGTGCCCCATATGTAAGGAAGGATGTGCTAGCCTTGGAAAGGATCCAGAGGAGATTCACAAGAATGATCCCTGGAATGAAGAGCTTGGCGTATGAGGAATGGTTGAGGATTCTGGGTCTCTACTCGTTGGAGTTTAGAAGGATGAGGGGGGGATCTTATTGAAACTTGCAGGATACTGCGAGGCCTGGATAGAGTGGACGTGGAGAGGATGTTTCCACTAGTCGGAAAAACTAGAACCAGAGGGCACAACCTCAGGCTAAAGGGACGATCCTTTAGAACAGAGATGAGGAGGAATTTCTTCAGCCAGAGAGTGGTGAATCTGTGGAACTCTTTGCCACAGATGGCTGTGGAGGCCAGGTCATTGAGTATCTTTAAGACAGAGATAAATAGGTTCTTGATTGATAAGGGGATCAGGGGTTATGGGGAAACGGCAGGAGAATGGGGAGGAGAAAAATATCAGCCATGATTGAATGGCAGAGCAGACTCGATGGGCCGAGTGGCCTTATTCTGCTTCTATGTCTTATGGTCTTATAAAATGCTGAACTACATAGCCAAGTCAGTAGAATGCAAGACAGAGATGCCATTTTTAGGTAAACTCAAAACAGGCAACAGGCTGCTAGGGATTATTTTAGAATCATAGAGGGATTCAGCATAGAAGGAAGCCACGGCCTATCATGCCTGTGCTGATCTTGGAAACAGCTATCCCAGTTAGTCCCGCTTCCCTGCTCTTTCCCCTTAGCCTTGCAAATGTTGTCCCTTCAAATACTGGTATTTATACAATTCCTTTTTGAAAACTATTATTGAATATGTTTCCATACTTTTCTGAGTTGTGCAATTCCAGATCTTCAACATAATTTTCTTTATTTCATGTCACCTCTGACTTTTTATGGCAATTAATTGGTTTTCACCAATTTACTGAATCAAGACCATTCATGATTTTGAACATCCCAATGAATCTTCCTTCAACATTCTTCTAAGCCCTTCATCTCAGTCCTAAAGTGTCTCAAGGAATCAAAAGGGTGCAGAAAAGTGGAGTTGAAGCCAAAAATCAGCCAGGATCATATTGAATGGTGGAGCTGGCTTGATGAGCTATGTGGTCTATTTCTGCTCCAAATTCTTATGTTCTTGAGTATGGTGCCCAGAATTGGAAGCAATACTCCAAGTGGGGCCTAGCTCACCTGACTCTGCCTCTACTCTACCCATCTGCTGAAACCCTCATCAATGACTATTTCAGTGGACTCCTGGCCCACTTCCCACAGTCTACCCTTTAAACTTAATATCAAAGAACAAAAAACAAAGAAAATTACAGCACAGGCCCTCCAAGCCTGCACCGACCATGCTGCCCGACTTAACTAAAACCCCCTATCCTTCCGGGGACCATATCCCTCCAATCCCATCCTATTCATGTACTTGTTAAGATGCCCCTTAAAAGTCACTACCGTATCTGTTTCCACTACCTCTCCCGGCAACAGGTTCCAGGCACCCACTACTCTCTGTGTAAAAGATCTGCCTCGTACATCTCCTTTAAACCTTGCTCCTCGCACCTTAAATCTATGCCCCCTAGTAATTGACTCTTCCACCCTGGGAAAAAGCTTCTGACTATCCACTCTGTCCATGCCTCTCAAAATCTTGTAGACTTCTATCAGGTCTCCCCTCAACCTCCGTCGCTCCAGTGAGAACAAACCAAGTTTCTCCAACCTCTCCTCATAGCTAATGCCCTCCATACCAGGCAACATCCTGGTAAATCTTTTCTGTACCCTCTCCAAAGCCTCCACATCCATCTGGTAGTGTGGTGACCAGAATTGAACACTATATTCCAAGTGCGGCTTAACTAAGGTTCTATAAAGCTGCAACATGACTTGCCAATTTTAAAACTCAATAACCCGGCCGATGAAGGCAAGCATGCCGTATGCCTTCTTGACTACCTTCTCCACCTGCATTGCCAATTTCAGTGACCTGTGTACCTGTACACCCAGATCCCTTTGCCTATCAATACTCCTAAGGGTTCTGCCATTTACTGTATATTTCCTATCTGTATTAGATCTTCCAAAATGCATTTCCTCACATTTGTCCGGATTAAACTCCATCTGCCATTTCTCTGCCCAAATCTCCAACTGATCTATATCCTGCTGTATCCTCTGACGGTCCTCATCGCTATCCACAAATCCACCAACCTTTATGTCGTCCACAAACTTACGAATCAATCCAGTTACATTTTCCTCCAAATCATTTACATATATATTACAAACAGCAAAGGTCCCAGCACTGATCCCTGAGGAATTCTACTTATCACAGCCCTCCATTCAGAAACACAGCCTTCCACTGCTACCCTCTGTCTTCTTTGACCGAGTAAGAAGATTAACAACACCAGGTTAAAGTCCAACAGGTTTATTTGGTAGCAAAAGCCACACAAGCTTTCGGAGCTCCAAGCCCCTTCTTCAGGTGAATGGGAATTCTGTTCACAAACAGGGCATATAAAGACACAAATTCAATTTACATGAATAATGGTTGGAATGCGAATACTTACAGCTAATCAAGTCTTTAAGATACAAACAATGTGAGTGGAGAGAGCATCAAGACAGGCTAAAGAGATGTGCATTGTCTCCAGACAGGACAGCCAGTGAGACTCTGTAGGTCAAGGCAAGCTGTGGGGATTACAAATAGTGTGACATGAACCTAATATCCCAGTTGAGGCCGTCCTCATGTGTGCGGAACTTGGCTATCAGTTTCTGCTTGACCGAGCCAGTTTTGTATCCACCTTGATCCCATGCGACTTCACCTTCTGCACCAGTCTGCCATGAGGGACCTTGTCACAGGGCTTACTGAAGTCCATGTAGACAACATCCACTGCCCTACCTCCATCAATCATCTTTGTCACTTCCTCGAAAAACCCGATCAAGTTCGTGAGATACGACCTCCCCTTCACAAAACCATGTTGCCTCTCACTAATACGTCCACTTATTTCCAAGTGGGAATAAATCCTGTCTCGAAGAATCCTCTCAATAATTTCCCTACCACTGATGTAAGGCCCAATGACCTGTAATTACCTGGATTATTCTTGCTACCCTTCTTAAACAAAGGAACAACATTGGCTATTCTCCAATCCTCTGGGACCTCCCCTGTACAGTAAGAAATCTCACAACACCAGGTTAAAGTCCAACAAGTTTATTTGGTAGCAAAAGTCACTAGCTTTCGGAGCGCTGCCCCTTCGTCAGGTGAGTGGGAGTCCTGTTCACAAACAGGGCATATAAAGACACAAACTCAATTTACAGAATAATGATTGGAATGCGAGTCTTTACAGGTAATCAAGTCTTAAAGGTACAGACAATGTGAGTGGAGAGAGTGTTAAGCACAGGTTAAAGAGATGTGTATTGTCTCCAGCAGGACAATTAGTGAGAGTTTGCAAGTCCAGGCAAGTCGTGGGGGTTACAGATAGTGTGACATGAGCCCAAGGTCCCGGTTGAGGTCGTCCTCATGTGTGCGGAACTTGGCAATCAGTCTCTGCTCAGCGTCTCTGCGCTGTCATATGTCGTGAAGGCCGCCTTGGAGAACACTTACCCGAAGATCAGAGGCCGAATGCCCGTGACCGCTGAAGTGTTCCCCAACAGGAGGAGAACACTCTTGCCTGGTGATTGTCAAGCGGTGTTCACTCATCCGTTGTCGTAGCGGCTGCATGGTCTCCCCAATGTACCATGCCTCGGGACATCCTTTCCTGTCGAGTATCAGGTAGACAACGTTGGCCGAGTTGCAAGAGTATGTACCGTGTACCTGCTGGATGGTGTTCTCACGTGAGATGATGGCATCCGTGTCGATGATCTGGCACGATTTTCTGGCAGGATGGCTGACTGTATAAGCAAACCAATTTGACTTGTTTTCATTGAGGCAAGGGGGAGGAGGGGCACAATGGTGTGTTTGAAAATCATATTTTTGAGATGAGATTACTGGTTCTGGGAATGTCCGAATTTCCTCTGAATTAGTATATAATGCATTCATTAATGGGGTGAGATGGTACTCATTGCCAAAGTTACCTCCTTTCATGAGCTTGACTGTTGGCCCTTTTGAACCTCTTGTCTTTGGGACCTAAAAGTTGGGTCCTCTTTTGAATGATTAGAGGCAGTAAAATCTGAATTGAAGAGATTTTAAAATGATTGGCTTGTACTTGTTGAGAAGCACCAGTACCAGAATTGCAGTGAGTCACATGGTTACAGACACAACATACCTGATGTGACACTTTCAACTGCTAGTAGAAATACTGGGTTTCCTTCCCTGCCTCAGATTCTGGTTATCTATAGAGGATGCTACTAGTGCATGGAGCCTGCATGAATATGAGAGACTATCTGGCCACTATAGCAACAAAATCAGGCTGAACAGATGACCTCATTATGAATGTTTGGCTGAGCTCCAAGAATGGATAATGCACTTTAATCTCAGCAAGCAATGTTTATAAAGCTACAGATGAGTGAGATTAGTAATCTGCTGTTTCTTTGAAGAAGTTTTTCATGTGTTTATTTACACACGGTTAAGAGGTCTGAAGTGGATAAAAGTTTCTGAACATTTATTAACATGAATGGCTGTGATTGATTGACAGCTTTATGAGAAGGTAGAAGGGTCAATGGAATTCGGTGGGAATTATGCATTTTTTTTCTCGGTTGATGACTCCGGTTTGGGGTTCCCTCGTGGCTCATAATTCTTCAGAAGACATCTACTTAGAGAAGGGGCCCAACTCCACTAAAACTGCCAACTCCACAAAAGAGCTCACAAAGGCAGTCCTGCTGCATGTAGGCTGGCGACCTTTTTCCTATGCTGGTGAAGATTACCAGAAATGAAAATTAGGTCAGGAATTTTGATCTTGAGTCACAATTGATATTTTTAAAAGACCCCTGAGTCAGCCCAACTTACTGATAATCCTAGGTGTTTGGGTTGTTCAAAAGCTCATACGAACATATTAACACAATAAGTAAAAGCAGTACATTTACTCCCCGTCCCCATTTCCTGCCAATCCCCATATCCCATGATTCCCTTTGTGTTCATCAATCTATCAATCTCTGCCTTTAATGTATTTAGTGACTGAGCATTGACTGTCCTCTGGGGCACAGAACTCTAGAGATTCTGGGATTACAGCATTGTCCTATGAGGAATGATTGAGTATAATGGGCCTAAAGTCTCTTGGTGTGAAGCAATTTCTTTTTATCTCAGTCCTAAATGGCTGACCTCTTCGGGACTTTTTCCCTAGGTCTAGACTCTTCAGCCAAGGCAAGCAGCTTTGGCTTTGTCAAGCCCCCTCAGAATTTTTGTACGTTTCAATTAGATCATCACTCATTCTTCTAAACTCCAGAGTATAGGCCCATTATACTCAATCATTCCTCATTGGACAATGCTGTAATCCCCAGGAACCAGCCCAGTGAACCTACATTACTCACCTTCTAAGACAAATCTAGTTTGATGAGGTACAGAGATGGTTGATGAGGGTACTGCTGTTAAAATTGTGTAGGACTCCAAAAGAACATAGGTTTGTGGAACTGGTGGAAATTGGCAGGAAATTTAATGCAGAGAAGTGTGAAGTGATTCATGTTGGTAGAAACAATGCAATGAGACAAAAGAAACAAGGATACAATTTTAAAAGGGGAGCAGGAGCAGAGAGACCTGGGTGTATATATGTATAAATCACCGAAAGTGGAAAGACAGGTTGAGAGAGTGGTTAATAAAGCATATAGCATCTTGGGCTTTTATCAATAAGGACATAGTGTAGAAAAACAAGGCAGATAAACCTTATAAAACCCACGTTTGGCCTGCACTGGTTTTTGTGTCCAATTCAGGGTACCACACTTTTGGAAGGAATGTAAATACGTTAGAGAGGGTACAGAAGAGATTCTCAATAATGGTTCCAGAGGTAAAGTTTCAGATATGTAGAAAGATTAGAGATTGGCAATGTTTTCCTTCGAGAAGAGAAGGTTGAGATGAGATTTAATGGAGGTGTTCAAAATCATGAAGCATTTGGACAGAGTAGGAAGAAACTATTCCCTTTGCTGGAAGGGTCGAGAACCAGAGGGCACAGACTCGGTAAATAGTAAAAGAAGCAATGGCACCATGAGGAAAATTTGTTTAAGGAGGGAATGGTTAGGATCTGCAATGCACTGTGTGGTGGAGGCATTATCTGAAAAGGAATATTTTTCAGGACTATGGACAGAAGGCAGGGAGGTGGAACTCGGTGAATTGCTCCTTCAAAAGGCCAGCACAGACATTATAGGCCAAATGGCCTCCTCCTGCGCTGTAATCATTTTATGATCTTACATAATAAAAGTACAGTAAGGAAAGTAGGGTGGTTTCTTGGCAGTATAATGAATAAATTAAGAACGGCTCTGATTTTTTTGGTGGTAATCCAGTGGAGAAAAATCCTAGTGTCACATTGGAAAGAACAGATGGAAAACAGGTGAAAAGATTCAAGAGATGTGGCTGTTAGCATAAATAGTTCCAATTGAAGTGTGGACAACTTTGATGCTTTGTGGGATTTTGTTCCTTTGTCTGTAGATGGCACTGTTGTTTGAAGCCAGGTTTATCCTAATTTAAGATCAAGATGGGGACAAGGAATGGAAAATTGTCTGTTTAACGCAATCGAGAGTCATTTCATAATCAGGACCTTCTCAATTAATAATTCATTCTTAATTGATCAGTTAGGTATATATTTTGTCAATGATGTCAGAATGTTGAGTTCACCATGTTATTGAAAATTCTGATTTGAAAGGAAACATAAATTTATCTTTCTTCCTGTTTTATCACCAATAAATCTGTTTTTCCAGAAGGAAATGTTCTTGTGATAACTGACAATAGATTCTTGGTTTAGTGCTCTTTAATGTACTGTGTACTCGCTTATGTAATTGGTGCAAGGCTCCCTCTAGTGTTGAACGCAAATTCATGCAATCCTCATTGCTACATACCCTTTTCAGTGTGTCATAATTACTTAAGTGGTGCTTAAGAAATTCATTACGTTAAGCAGTGAATAGATTCTTTGGGATCGTGATAGTGAAGAGTTGTAAGTAGTAAATAAATTTTCCTTTGTTTTTAAATTCATAATAATGAAAATAGAAATAAATTATGATGTTGATCAATTTAACCTTTACTATAGCTACGTTGGTGGTAATATTGAAATATTTTAAATATTCAAGTCTTTGATCTTAACTCAAGCTGCTCAGCAGCAATAGAGTAGGTGAGTTGTTAAAAATTGTCTTATCATCTCAGAAGTTCATCACCTGCCATTTCTACTGTGTAGTTGACTGTGGTCAGAAACACATCAACTGGAAAAGGCGGTTTCCACATGAATTCCATTCAAATCGGGATCCGATGCTGTCATGCAATTTTAACTGCAGACCAGAAATTGGTGGCCAATTCTCTGCAGAACCTTATTGGCACTGGCTTCATAAACTGACTAACATGACTGAAAGATGCAGTTAAAGGAGCGCACGGTTGAAGACACTGACATCATTAGGATCTGTGTAACACTGTGAATAGGGCATTTATTATGGGTGCTTTTTTTTGTCTCACCCCTTTGGAGAGACAGATAGTTGGGGGAAGAGGGGCACAGCATCCTGAAAATAAGATAGATAGCAGCTGGATGTGTTAGGAGTTAGCAGGTTGTCACAAGGCTATGCTCCTTCATTATTGAAAATATTATTTTTCAACTTTCAACTGACTGGAAATGTTGCAGTTTGAACTGAGACAGAGCAAACTGCTTAAAGTGCAAAGACACATTCCAAGATGAAGATGAGAAACAAACAAATCACCCTCAGAGGAGTCTGGAGAGAGTGATGTTTTCTAAAATCCAGGTGCCCATTAAAACTTGCCATTACGTAGGGAAGAGACATTAAAAATTCAAAGTACTTGAATTGCAACAATGGCTGCCATAGTCATGCACACCCAAAACCTTTTGGAAATATAGTGGGTGAAGCATTTCAAGGCAAGGCTGCCAGCCACTAGAGCGTGATTACAGATGGCATAGGTGATGTCAAGAAAGTCTTCAGTAGAGGAAACAGGCTGAAGGATGCTCTCCCTTTCTCCCTTCTGCAATAGGAGTCATTATACCAGAAACTACAGTGACCGAAATTTCATAATAATTGAACCATCTTCTATATTTGCCTGCACCCTAGAAACCAGATAACCCAAATCAACTGCATTATTCAATCAAAGGACATTTAATTGTATATTCTTTTACCTTTTTATTGGACTCTAACTCCCCTTATTTCTGATAACTGTGTGTGTGGACTCAAACACTAACATGAGGGTCAAATGCTCGACGTCATATTTTTATTACTTGGGTTTATAGGTTAATAAATTTCCACTTTTTATTCAAGAAAACATTGTGTGATTAGCTCCTTAATGCTCACAGCTTACATAGTAAGATACATTCTGATTTAGAACACCCATATCCGCTCAAAAAAAATCTTAAACCTTTGTTGCGATGAACCGAGGAATTTGAATAGAGGGATGCCTGTTTACTCCTTCTCAATGGAGGGGAACTGCTTACAGAAAGTCTTATCCAACCAATAAGACTACAGAATCAACCCACTTTTAAAAATATTACTGAAGAACAGTGCAGGTGGAGGCTGCATTTCACCAGGCAGGCTATCACTCCTATTTACAGCGTTTTACAAAAGGTTCTGCTGCTTTATGGACTAGGAAATACTTGGCGAGTGGTCCTCACCATCGCCCATAACTTTTTGCCACAGGTTTCTTCCAAGCTCCAGGGGACAATACCAACATCTCCCAACCTACAGTGCATTGCTGCATCAGAGCACCAGTGCCTACCTTGCCAGATGGATGCCAAAATGGGAAAACTCTGGCATTTTAGAAGTGGCCTTCACCAAATCCTTCAATACTTTTGAGTAACAAAATGTTATCAATCTCAGATTTAAAATTAACAATTGATTTAGCGTCAATTGGTATTTGCAGAAGGGAGTTACAAACTTTTAACACCCTTTCGTGAAGAGAGCACCAAAAGAGAAAGATGAGACCTATGTTCTGGATGAAGCTCCCCTCCACCGCTGCCATAATTGTGTTCTGGTGAAAGTCAAGCTATTTCCCTTTCCTCCCAGATGCTATTGAATCCTCGATGCAGCTCTAGCATACTCTGCTTCCAAGAAATCGACGTGTTAGCTGAGGGCTGAAGTTGCTAGACTTTAAACCAGAGGGCTGCAGAGTGTCCGGGAGGAATATAGACACTGTTCCTGAAACTTGCAGGGATCTTGATTATAAGAGCGTCGAAGGCTAGTTACTGATAATTCAAAATGGGAATGGAAGACGTAAGAGCGAACAAGAAGTTCAGGATTCAGTATACACGGGGGCTGCGGGCAGTTTCGCCCCGAAAACTTCATAAATGGTCCGTGAAAAATCAACATATTGAAAGAAAGTTGTCCACTATATTCACTAATCTCTCCATTCCAGAAACTATAAGAACGCCACTCGTCAGGAATTTTACTCAGCTGTTTCTGCAGTTCTCAAACTCGGCACTTGTGGCACTGCAACAGTTCTGGATCCACCGGATCGAAGCCGGGAAGATGAGTGGCTGGCTGCTTCCTTGTGGTTTGTATCCAGTCCAATGTAGGCACCTCTCTCGGAATCTGCACTCTTGCAAACGGGTGACTGTACTCTCACGATGGTTCTGCATCTTTACACATTGCCTTCCTCCCTCAAGTTTGGGCTGGTTGTTGTTCGTGTTTTCATCTGATTGTGCGCTGATGTCTCTCTCTTCCTGGTTTGTTGCGGGGCCTTGTAGGTTACAGAAAAGGAAATTAACATCAGCCGTCAATCAAGCGCTGTTTCCAACTCCCCGTGGCAATATACCTGTTTGTGTGCGGGCTTATCCTCACTTCAGGATTGCCCGGAGAATGCAGTACTGATATGTTTGACCGCAGGCGCGAGTTTTTAATGTATTTTTAAAAGAAATTAATAAGAGGCACATCTATAGCAAGTGGAAAAGCAGGCATGAAACTGAGAGCACAGGTGCAGCTGAAGGAATCGTGGCTAGTGGTACAGAATGCCCAATATCGTGACTTATTTACAAATTAGTGCTTTCCTGGTGGCATGTTCAGTTTGCATGCCACAGAGAATGAAATTCAAAGAAACTGTACAATAACAAATTTAGTTATGCCCCCGGTTTACAAAGGTATCTGCAGTCAAACAACATGGCAGAGGATTTATCAAAAACAAAGACCCTTCTTGCCATATCTTTATTGACTGGTCCAGGGTACCAGTTGAGATGACCAGCTTAACGACTTTGCTGGAAAAGGCAAGATACTACTCACTAGTGGAAGCCAACTCCTGAAAACTAGGCTAGTTAAATAATGTAAAAGAGGAGCCAATTATCAGCGTAGGCAAGCAGGCTTGGTTTTATGATAAAGGTTCCAAAGAGTAAGCTTTAAGAAAAGTCAGAATTCAGCCACAGCAAAAGGAAATGAATGGTAGAAAAAATGAAATAGTAAGTGGATGTTAGATCCTACAGTATAAGAAATGAGGATAGAAAAAACTTCAGGAAGGATGGAGATGTTTGCACAAAAATGTTGTCATTTGTGGCATGACCTGAGTATGTTTTACACATTCCCATAATACAAGTGGAGCTATCCAGGTAATCGACAATCAACAAACTGTAGGAGCTTCAAGAATAATAATATGCATTCATTTGGTACTTCTGGTACGTCTCAAGCTGGGAAGACATCCCATAGTGCTTTACAGATCAAGAAATGAAATGGGCACTAAGCAGGAGGATCAGAAACAAGTCAAATGAAGGTGAGAGGTTGGTTAAACAGGAAATACTTGAGTAAGCTTTTGAATGAACAGAAGGAGGAGGGAAGGAAATTGAATTTGAAGGGAGTACCAAATGCAAGGGCAGGGTGTCAAAGGATCAAAATTATTTGAATGTGGAAATTGGCTTGAAGGAGATCTCTAAGGGAGGTTGGGGTGACTCCATAAAGCATTTAAAGATATGTCCTTGAAAATGTTTTGTATGGGTATAGAGAGCAAGAGAAGCCTAGTGCTGATGGAAATGTAAGGGTTTGAACTGGTAAGAAAATGGACAGCGGTATTCTGAATTTGTTTAGGGTGCAAGCAGAGAAGTTGGTTGGCAGGTAATAGCGATGTCAACTCTTGAACTAATAAAGTCATGGTTTAGATTTTTAAATAAAGCAGAGGGGAGGAAGAACACACCTGCAAAATAGTGAGCCTGATTTAAACCTGAATGAGAATAGGACCCTCGGATACAAAAACCTGCTAACAGCACCATAGCAAGTCTGCTAACCTATCAACACAGATATCAATTGTGCAAAAACAAATAACGCTTTCATATATTAGAGTTTGTATTTGAACATTTTGTAGTTGCTGATTAATCGCACCATTGTCTAATACGTTTATTTAATTTTGAGGAGGGAATTGCATATATTGAAAAATATTGGGTTGCATTTTGTGTTCCTGCCGAGCGTGTTTTTGGCGAGGAGGCATGTAAAATTTGGTGGGTGCCACCCCACCACTTTTCCACTCACCCTCGAGCTCATCCCCATAATACCGTGGTGTTCCAGGATTATGGGCGGCCTCTGTCCTGAACTCTGGATGCAGCTCCTGGCATTGTTCAAATGAGTCCTGACATCTGCATAACATGTTGTTCTGAATGTGTTTCACACTGGCATGTTTTCTCACCGGCGCCATGGAGAACCTGGCATGAAGAGGGGTCGGGCCTTCACCTGCATCCTATTAATGGGAAGCAAATGACCTTTATGCTGCCATCTGGCGGGTTTTCTTAATTAGCTCAATGTCCATCAAAAAAGATTTTGGTGAAATAAAAATGTGTACTTATGTATCAGTAAAACTATGACTGGATTTTCTGGCCCCTCTAGAGGTAGGCATCATTGTGGGTGAGAAGGAACTTCTGGCTGCTGTCCAAATTTTCCTGTCCAACCTGCAACAATGCCCACCACTGGCAGGGCTGGAAAATCCTGGCTAATATTCTAGTTGAAGTGCCGAGAACAACCCAAATTATGTTTGTTGCATAGGTATATAAATTTTTACACTAATTCTAGAGAGAGAATTCCAAGCTGACATGATGGCTGGGATTTTTTGGCATCTGGCAGGGATGCAGAGTGGAAGCAGAAATAGTGAAGTCCCTCCTGCTCCTGTTTGCAGTGCAATGAGTTAATGGCTGGCAAATGGGATTGCTGACCACTCAGCTTCAGGAGGCAGGGCTTGACAGAGTAGCCATATTGTCACCTTGCATTGAAGGAAGTGCTGACACCATGTTTAACGGGCTTCCAGCACCCAAGTCCTAATTTAAACAGGCCTGCAAGAATCTGGCAACCTGCAACTACTCCTCGATGTCGGCAGCCCGCGAC
The DNA here is from genome assembly GCF_964213995.1 of Mustelus asterias. Lineage (NCBI taxonomy): Eukaryota > Metazoa > Chordata > Chondrichthyes > Carcharhiniformes > Triakidae > Mustelus > Mustelus asterias. The sequence continues at coordinate 106,387,972 of NC_135804.1, forward strand.
CACCCCTCAACAGCCAGCTGCCTGCGAATACTCCTCTGCAGCCAGGAGTCAGTGGCTTTGTGGAAATCCACTTGTGGGCATGGCAGAAGCAAGATCCGTGGTGACTCCGCAGTTCAGTGATGGTTTTCTACATGCTCTCCTTCAAGCAATTTGATTAAGGCAGGAGGTCCTTTTCCCCATCAACAGGAGAATATCTCCCCGTTCATTGAGCAAACCTAGACGGAGGTCATAGGAGGTCAGAAGCCATGGAGTCAACCAGAGAATTGAGCTGCAGTGCAGTAAGTGGATCAATGAGTTTCTAATTTCCAGAAGCATGAGTGACAAACAGTTCCCTTTTGGGGGCAGAAAATGGATAATTGAAGAAGGAGTGCCCAACATATCGGTGGCAGTGCATGAAGGCTGCAGCCTGACCTTGGTAAGGAATCTACAGCTCTGTCAGGGAACATGAGCCTGGCAATGTTAACCATAACGAGATTACTCAGGGTCGCCCAGTGCCACATGCATGCCATGCCCACAGATGCTCCAACAAGTGTGCAAGGCGATTAGGTGTTGTGTTTGTTCTACTGCAACCACTAAAAGCCGTAGAATGCCAGAGAGAGGGCACAGACTGGTGGCAGATCATCGCCAGCCAAACTCCCATGGAGGAAGTGGCTCTGCATCTGGTACCAAGCAGATATCACAGACGTTAAGGCCAAAGTTCAGTCACAGAGGACGTGTCGCCTCCTCATTGAGCACCAAGGAAGCCTAAATCAAGCATGAGGGATTACATTCAATGTCCTCCAATATCCTGATATTTATGTGACTTTCAGCTGATTTTTGTGGGCTCCCATCTGGAGGGATGAGAAATGGTGAGCTTTCTGTTATCTTTCATGTGTCTACCACGGGCACAGAGAGCTGTCATCTCTAGAGGATGCTCAGCTGCCTTTGAAGAATAGAAAAGCAGCATATCATTTAAATGGTGGGAGATTGCAGAACTCTGAGGTATAGAAGGATCTGGATGTCCAGGTACATGAATTACAAAGTTAGTATGTAGGTTCAGCAAGTGATTAGGAAGCTAAATTTAAGGTTGTCATTTACGGTAAGTGTAATGGAATATAAAAGTAGGGATGCTTTGTTACAGTTGTACATGGTGTTGTTGAGACCACATCTGAAGTACAGTTTTGGTCACCTTTATAGAAGAAAGTATATAAATGCTTCAGAAGCAGTTTGAGAAAAGTTCACTCAACTGATACCTGAGATGAGGGGGTTACGAAGAAAGGTTGGACAGGCTGGACCATTCGGTCCCTCGATCCTGCTCACCATTCAATAAGATCATGTCTGACCTGATTTTGGCCTAAACTCCATTTTCCTGCCTACCCCCCAATACCCTTTGACTCCTTTGGTAGTTAGTAATCTATCTATGCCTTAAAAATATTCAAAACCATTCAAAAGTCTAAGGGCAGCGGGGAAGAAGCTGTTCTTGAGTCTGTTGGTACGTGTTTTCAGACTTTTGTATCTTTTTCCCAATGGAAGAAGGTGGAAGAGATTATGTCCGGGATGCGTGGAGTCCTTGAACAAAGAACAGTACAGCACAGGAAACAGGCCCTTCGGCCCTCCAAGCCTGTGCCGCTCCTTGGTCCAACTGGACCAATCGTTTGTATCCCTCCATTCCCAGACTGCTCATGTGACTATCCAGGTAAGTCTTAAACGATGTCAGCGTGCCTGCCTCCACCACCCTACTTGGCAGCGCATTCCAGGCCCCCACCACCCTCTGTGTAAAAAACGTCCCTCTGATGTCTGAGTTATACTTCGCCCCTCTCAGCTTGAGCCCGTGACCCCTCGTGATCGTCACCTCCGACCTGGGAAAAAGCTTCCCACTGTTCACCCTATCTGTACCCTTCATAATCTTGTATACCTCTATTATTGATTTTGCTGGCTGCTTTTCTGAGGCAGCGGGAAGTGTAGACGGAGTCAATGGATGGGAAACTGGTTTGTGTGATGGACTGGGTATGTTCACAACCCTTTGTAGTTTCTTGCAGTCTTGGTCAGAGTAGGTGCCATACCAAGTTGTGATACATCCAGATAAGAAGCTCTCTATGATGCAACTGTAAAAATTGGTAAGAGTCATAGCAGACATGCCGAATTTCCTTAGCCTTCTGAGACAGTCGAGGCATTTGTGAACTTTCTTAACTATAGCGTCGGTGTGGAGGGTCCAGGACAGATTGTTGTTGATCTGAACATCTAAAAACTTGAAGCGCTCGAACATCTCCATTTCATCACCGTTAATGTAAATAGGGGGGGGCATGTATCCACTATGTTTCCTGAAGTCAATGAGATGACATCAAAATGTTGAGTATAAATGTAATAAGGACACACACAACTGTCTAAATTGCTATAGCTTTATTGGCTGAAATTTTATGGCTGTCCCTTTGCTGAGTAGGTTGGTTAGTAGTGGAGTAAAATTGGACAACTTGATGGTGACAGACTTGCCCATTACTCACCTGCTCCTTGATAGTGATTTTACCCAAAGCAGGAGCAGCATTGGGCAGTTCACCTGATCATGAGCCAACTGAGGCGTCTAAGTGGACAACTAATATCCACTTAAGGCCTCCTCTCCTGGCTGCTGGGATCTTATCCATTGTTGGAGAGGTTGGTGCCAAATGTGAGCTTGTGCAGTGTTGGTGGGTGTGCCTCCTGTTTGGGCATGCCCCATAAAAGCCTTACCAAAGGTGTACAGCATCCCAACATTTCCTCCCCACTCCTGCCTTGTTGATTCCCCCACTCAGGCTGGATCTGCTAGCCTGGCTCTGGTAAGACCTGTGACTTAGCTTTGTCTAGGCGTTGTTGTAGACTGGTTGCATTGCAGCAGTGACCATGTTTCTGGTGGCACTGATGGGACCAGAGAGTTATGGTCCACTTGATTAGAAACATAGAAAAACTACAGCACAAAACAGGCCCTTCGGCCCCACAAGTTGTGCCGAACATATCCCTTCCTTTTAGGCCATAGAAACAGTTGGCCGGCAATTTTCAAAGGGTGACCCACCACCGCCCCCCCCCGTCCCCCTAATGGGATAGAAACCCTGGGCAGGATTCTCCGGCCATGCTTGCCCCAAAATCGGGAAACCCTGCCCGAGGTCAACACTTTTGAATATTAATGTGTCAACAATGGCAACACTTGCTTTTCATGCGATTAAAATGATCTTCCTCCTCTAGCCACAAAACTAAAGGCCGAAAATGTCATCACCGAACACAAATCGGGAAGGGAAGCACAGGTTACAAAACTGACTATGTTTATTTAATCAATTTATTTTGAGGTGTTTGCCAGCCAGATAAGTTAGCATTTTGTTTATTTAATTTCCAGACTCATGACTTTCCCCATCTTGTTGTCTACCTCAATATCTCCTCCACCAGGTACTCTGTACTTTTTTCACCAGCTTCTTACAACTCTCTCCAAAGTCTCAGACCTTTCCATGCACTCACTTCTGTCCCACACCACATCTGCTAAATCATCACAAAGCTAACATCTGTTCATAAATGTTACCATTCCCTGTACAATACTAGTTTGTCCTTCTTGCCACTAGTAACATGATGGGAAATTATATATTCATGTATGCTAATAGTGCATTGGCAGGGCATATTCATTTTACTGACCTAAGCGACTGTGCAGTATGGGAAGTTAGTATGAGCTGATGTTTGTCAGTGAAATGACTATCTTCAGCAGAAATGAGAGAAGGCAAGACTCTGTGGATCTGCTGATTCATCATATTTTAAATATTAATGAGAAGACAATGTACCTCATGTCAAATTACACGAGGACACCAAGTTGCCAAGTCTCGTAACATTTCTCAAGCAGAGATCCTCCAATGCCTTGGCCGTCTATATGGGAAGGAAAACATGTATGTTCCAAAGGATCTTTGTTATGGAGAACTTCCAGCTATTTCAAGACATCTAGGACAACCTAGGCTTGGGTTTAAAGATGCTTGCAAGGTTGGCTTGCAACCGTTTAACATTGATACCACAAACTGGGAACAAACTGGCCAGCAACAGGTTATGCTGGAGGACAGTGCTACATCGTCAAGTCAAAAAGGTTGGAAAGGTGGCAGAGAGTGGAAAGCAAAGAAAACAAATGGGCTTGACCATGCGATCCTGTGATTACATGCACCACTTGCAGGGCCATGGGGAAACGGCAGGGGAGTGGGACTAATGAGACAACACTTTCCAAATGCCAGGAAAAGCACGGTGGATCAAATGGCCTCCATCTGTGCTGCATGGTTCCAAGATTCTATTATGTGTGGCAAAAGCTTTTGCTCAAGGATTAAGTCTTTTCGGCTACTTAGGATATTGTAGTATGGCAGAGTAACTGAACTATTTGGTATTTACAGCAATGACCTTGGTGACAAGACATTTTAATTATCAATATGTATGCATTTATTACATATAGTTTAAAAAGCGTTATAATTGTGGCCATTGTTCTTTTGTAGTGGATGAGTTTATAAGAAACAGAATAATTTTGAACTATACGATAACTTGATGGAGTAATGATGATGACATGTCTGTCGCTGGTATTAATAGGGAGAGAAATCTGTTTGGTGTCACATTAAGAAATGTATTGCGCAGCATCTTAATCAATGTCTCAAATATGTTTGTTGTTACCAAAATGCTAAATATACCCAGTAGCAACAGTGTATTGTTAAAACAGTAGTATCCCGTAATTGAAAACTATTTCTGTAGACCTTTCAGGACTTAAATCCAGTTAAGTGGAGTTCAGTTTTAAACACTGATTTAGGGAGAGACACTACTGATCGCTATAACCAAATGATCCATCATAAAAGAAGATGGCAGCTGAGCAGTTTAAATCGTGCATGGAGGATGTAAGCAATTGATTGGTGGCATCTGTTCCCCTCCTCAATCTTGCTACATTGTCCAAAATGCTTTCCCATGAAAAAAGTCAAATTAATTTAATTAAAGTAAACTGAAAGAATATTAAGAGTTAATGAAGTGAGAACACCTATAGATTAAATTTAAATGTAACCGGATCACATTCCCTCAGAAGGCTGGGATGTTTAAAGTATCAGTGAATGGTCCCTAAAATCAGGTATTACAATTATTTTTTAGACATTCAATTCTTTCCTTGAACAAGATTCTTCTTCTGATTAGAAACTGATCACTATAACATTCTGAATGAGTTTGGAATTTGTGATTGGACCCATGTTTGACTGATGTTTATAAGTGATTACCAATGCCCACTTCATAGAGAGATCAATACCAGATCTGAGTTTTGCATACTTGCTTGCTGAATTCCATACTTTGTTCCAGCTCAATTTTCTTCTCTCCTATCCTGAAGACATCGTATGTAGATCTAGCAGCATTGGTTATCTTGCCCAATATGGTCATTATTTAAGTGTGAAACTAGACAACTAGAGCTTTGACAAAGGATCATCTGGACTCGAAATGTCAGCTCTTGTCTGTCCTTACAGATACTGCCAGATCTGCTGAATTTTTTCAGCATTTTCTCTTTTGGTTGTGAAGCTAGATAGTCTATTCTGTTTTGTGAGGCATTGCAGCTGCATTGACCTCCGTTTCCCTGAGTTTGGCACATGAAGGGTAGCTCTATTTCTTCATTCAGGCTGTGGTTAAGATTGTTTAACTCTGTACAAACCAGGGATTGAACCTGAGATTTTCCTGGTCTTTAGGGTTCAATACTTGTGTAATCACGTGCAAATCATTATGGACTTCTTGCTTATTTCTTGACTCAGTGAGCTCCATCGATGCATATTTGAAGCCATTGCTTATTGTTCTGAATCTCCTCAAATAAAGAAACATATTATTTCAAAATTAATTTTGTTCAGAATATTTTCCTGGCGTAAGGTGGTTTGCAGTGCCCCAATCATTGCAAAGATCCATGGTTTTTGTAGCTTTTTTTTAGGTGTGTTTTTTTGTTTCTCATCAATTTTTTTCCCATCCCCTCTCATCTTTATATTGATGATGGTCACCTTCCAGTTCTCATACATTTATTCCATTATTCATGTGCAGGTTTTGACAAGCGTTACTAAGCTGTTTGGCCATGAGGTGAAGGGAGAGATATTAAAGCCACTCTATTTTAACCTTTCTGAAATTTCTACACCTTCCGCAAGTTTTACTGGCAGCAGCCCAAACAGGAGCTGACATCACATCACCTACTTGTATAGTTTGTCTTAGAAATCATATATTAAATTAATTTATTATGTTGTTTTGCCCATTTTTGTACATGGTGATTTATTTGAACAACTATGACAGAGAACAAAATACCTAACTAAACAATGTGATGGGCATTTTTATAATTTATTTTTCATTTGTTTGAAGTGCCTTGAAGCAATTGATGCTGAGCTGACTAAAGCACCATGAGCCATCTGTCATTGATGTGCTGTTGAAATAATAACCAGATAACTAATTATTAAACTGTTTGTAGTACTGAGAATGGGTGTCTTGTACCAGGTTAAAGCAGCAGCAAAATCCAAGTTGATTTGGATAATCTGCCAGAGAGTGTTTGCTCCATCAAGTTCAATTCAGTTGATGAACTATTTCATACCTGGTCATTAGCTGCAACATCTTTTTTTGAAAGCTCATTAACAAGGCCTTGACAAACAAGAGTTAGTTTACTGAAGCCAAATAAAAATTTTACATCCCCTTTTGAGGTGAAAAACAAGGAGCAAAAACATTCCCCAAATGGTAATTTAAATAAGTGTACTTGATGATGGAATGTCAACACCTTCCTACTTAGTGGAAACCAGGTGCAGCCAGCCAAAATAGAGTGTCTAAGGACTTAGATCCCACCCCCATCTCGATTGCAATTTTAGATTGTACGTAGCAAGAACATCTGCAGGTGATGTCCTTTCAAAGTGCAGATTAGGCTCTGATTATGCCATTGGGGATTGACAGCTACATTAAACTGACACCTGAGCAAGGCAGTGATGGTGGCTTCCGAACCAGGCCAAAGCTGTCGGGAAATGGATCCAGCACTAGAAGAGGTCTAGAAAGTTGTTCTAAATGACTTTAAGCTTACATCCTGCTGGATGTAACAGTCAGTCATCGGATTCTCGTACAGAAGTTATTCCATGTAACCACAAATGACTGAGCTGATTGGAACATGTTGGCCAACAGACATTTCTTTGTTGACATAAATGGGAAGTGGAACAGATGGTGCAGACAGAAAAGTAACCTACCTAAGGTAGTGTCCTTTCACCCAATATTTATACCAACGACCAAACGTTTCCTCTGATTGTGCATGGCATTTCAGGTCCAATTCTTCAGTACAGTAGAGAAGTCCTTTAGTAATGCATTATGTGAGCTAACGATCTTAGATGTGATTCATCTGCAGGCCAACTCTGGTTAGTCATGGTTCAGTTCTTTTCACCTTAGGAACAGAGATGCAAAGCAAACAATTAACATAAAAGCAAAATACTGTGGGTGCTGGAAATCTGAAAGAAAAATAGAAAATGCTGCATAAGCTCAGCATGCCTGGCAGCACCGGTGGAGAGAAACAGAGTTAACGGGGGCGATTCTCTCAAAAAAGCTCTCAGTGCTGAATTCGTGGAAAAACTGATGTAAATCACACTGGTTTTTTCAGTGGGAGTTCACACTTGAATCTCCCACACTCTGTGCAATGCAGAGGTCACAATCATGAATATCATTAAGTCCCGGGCCCACTAATCACATTTAAATAACATTAAAATAAGATTTAAATCACTTACCTGCTGTTCCACCGGTTTCCAGCATGGTCCCGACCGTGTCGGATATTCGGCGCTTGGAAATGTGCGCGCGGCGGGAACGCATGCGTGAATTGGCCCACACACGATTCTCCTGGCCCGCTGCGCTAAAAAAGTAGCGCGGCGCGATGGGAGAATCGCCCCCACCATTTCTGATGTAGATGACCCTTCTACAGCTGTTTTTATTGAAGAAATTACGTACCGTGGCACACAACTTTAAGCCAGTATACATTAGATTAACGATAGATCACATCTTAAGTTGCAAAGATGACAGCCAGAAACAACATATTAAGGAAACTGGCCAACCCTAAATGGGAACCGACCTGAGACATTATGAACAACTGTCCTTACCCTATGCTACTCAGCAGCTGAATATGGGCTGCCCAGCCTGGGAATACTCTCCCTATGACAAGAAATTAGATCCTATCCTAAATGCAGCTTGCAGAACTATTACTGGCTACTTGAAACCTACCTAAGTGGATGATCTATATCTGCTTGCTGGTTACATCAAGAGTAGAATGAACAAAGCAGACCAATGACTCACGTCACCTTCAGTTCCAGAAAGAGCCAGCGGTAAAGAGACTCAGCTCGAGGGATAGCTTCTTAAATACTGTTCAGCCATAGACTGTAACTTTTGCAGTTGCTGCCTTGCTGAATGGCCAGCACATCTGCAGACAAAGACACATGCATTGCCTAATGGAGCCAGCAAAGCATGCTCTACCTGGCTGTGTCTCAATCACCTCAGGACTAGTGTTGACTGCTGCCAAGCCTTTATGGAAAAATTGGGATATAGTCCAATCAACTCTGTCAAACATGATTATGGAGGGGCTTTCCAAACAATGAAACATCTCCTAAAATACCTTTTGCTACCAGAGCCATGCGGCCCTGAAGATTTGAAGGCCTTCAAGTGAAACAAAGCCTGCATGGAAGAGTGGCAAAGGAAGGTGTAATGAAGTGACAAGAAAAGTGCACCTCCGGCACCCACAATGAAATCTTGGTCCTTTCTGCACAGAACGTCCTTCTCTTGACTGTATTCCCTATCCGACTCCACTTCTGAAGAACTACCCTGGTGTATTAATGATTGGGCAGCTATTTCTTGCCAGCCCCCATTTTAGTTTTTCATGGCCAGTGGCATGCTAATTTGACCTGACTGTTAAAATTGACTGCCCCCCCCAGGCGAGACAGGTCTTTTGGTGGACCATGTTTTCGTTTGGGACATGAAGTTTAAATACAGTAAACTCCTGGTGTTCACAGGAGGTTCTAATCCCATGATGTGCAAAATCGCGAACGGTGAACTTGTGCAGATGCAGTAGGCACATGAGAACACCATGGAACACATTTTAAATCATAGATGGGTGAAGTTTTGGGGCTGCGAATCACAATTACGTCTACAACTACATTTGTGCAGGTAAACAAATTCATGATAAAGAGAGTTGCGAACTACAGGAGTTTACTGTCTGTACCAAATTCCAACTGCTCAGGAAAAATTATGAACTCTGGACTGAATTATTGGTACCACCACTAAAAACATCTTTCTCTCCCGTCAACATTCTGAAGGGACCGTTCCTGCCAAAACACCCTGGTGCATTCCTCTATTACCCCAAACACCACTTCTCCTTCCCATGCAATCGTAGCTGAAGTTGTTTGGGCCTGGGACATTATTCAGGAGAACGCCTGCAGTAGTTTTTCTAATTTCCATTGACTTCAGTTTTGCTGGTGATCCTTGATGTAACACTTAGTCGAATGCTGCCGTCATCCTCTTTCGTCCATGTTTGCTGTAACCAAGTCAGGAGCTGGGTAACCCTGGCAGAATCCAAACCGAGCATGAGTGAGCTGGTTATTGCTATGTAAGGGCCACTTGACACCATGCCAATGACACCTTCCATCACTGTGGATCATCAAGGGTAAACTGATGGAGCAGTGATTAGATTTGTCTCCCTTTTTAAGGACATGACAATACCTGGGGCAATCTTCCACATTATCATTTCAACATGAATCAGAGCCTGCGTGGAAGAGTGACAAAGGAAGGTGTAATGAAGTGACAAGAAAAGTGCACCTCCAGCAGTGATGTAGCTCTACTGGAAGAGCTTGGCTGGATGTAAGCTGATTCTGGGACACAGATCTTTGGTACGCCTGCTGGGGATGTTGTTAGGACCCATAGGCTTTGCTGCTTTAGATTATCTAGATGAGAGGTCACATGACACCAGGTTAGATTATCTATTGTAGGATTGAAAACTGGAGAAACCTACCCCATCTTTTTAACACTATAAAATTCATCACGTCTATCCCTCTCTTCAGCTCTGAAGAAGAGTCATACAGACTTGAAATATTAAATCTATTTCTCTCTGGTTTCCTCCCACATTCCAAAAACATGCTGGTGAGGTGGAGTGGTAAATTGCTCCTTGGTGTCCAGAGACATGTAGGTTAGGGGGATTAGCGAGGTAAATGCATAAGGTTATAGGGATAGGGCCTAGATAAGATACTCTGATGTGGAGTTGGTGCAGACTCAATGGGGCAAATGACTTTCTTCTCCTCTGTAGGAATCCTATGATTCTACGAAGGTACTCGGAGAGATTTCAGTCCATTGAGGAGAGCCAGCACAGATTTGTAAAAGACAGATTGTGTAAAAGATAGATGGGAATGTGGAATTTGAAACACAAATTTGAATGGGAGAGCAGGCTCAAGGGACTGAATGGCCTACTTCTGCTCCTAATTCACATGCTCATGTAGGCAGGAATCTTCATTCATGATGTCACTGGAGCTGAATTTTGTGATGTCACAGTAGGATTGTTTTTGTCTTGGAGACTTTATTAAAATATTCTTGTGTGTGTTTAGGAGCCTTAGTGAGGAAAGGGCAACTGAAAATACAGAGAAAGAAATGGGTCAAAGAAAAAGCAGAAAGGTAATTTAGCAAAAAGCAACAAATAACATGGTCACTGAGAAATTAAGTAATCAAGAAATAAAAATCAACCAAAAGTGATCCAGTGGGTGAGAATATCAGTCAGTTATAATTTAAAAAAAATTAAATCCTTGGTTTTATTTATAGAGGCTTTGAGTATAAAAGCAAAGAAGATATGCGAAACATGTATAAAACACCAGTTAGACCTCAGCTGGAGTATTGTGTTCAATTCTGGGTTCCAGATTAAGGAAGGATGTCGACGCTTTAAAAACACTACAGAAGAAATTTGCTAGAATGATACCAGGGACACAGAATTGAAATTGTGTGACGAGACTTGAGAAACTGGGCCATCATAAAGCAAAAAAAATTAGGAAACGACTTGAAAGATTTTTTTTGTTCATGGGTTGTGGGAGTCACAGGCATGCCAAAATTCATTATCCAGGCTAATATTTATCATTCAGTCAACAAAGCCAGAACAGAGCGACTCACCTGGTTGTAGCAGTGCAGCAGGCTGGGAGACATCAGAGAAGGCCATTTAGCAAACGTCCCGCTGGGTTCTCTGACCTCCGGGCCCTGGATTTCCGGCGTCATCAGCTCCACATCGGAAATTGGCGCAGAGCTGATTTCCATATTGAAACTGAAATTTTAATCTCGTTAGCAAGCCCGGGACTAAAGTCTCCGGGCCCACTAGCCTCTCCCCCTGATCACCCACCCACACCCCCTGCTGGGAATGGTTCACTCCAGCGGGGTTTACAACAGCTCCCCACTAATGGGGAACTGGCAGCCCAACCTTGCTGGAGTGAAGGGAGGCCATGGAGGCCCCCCACCCAGGAGGTCAGGGGTAATTCGGGTGCCGCTTGGGCATTGGCAGTCTGACCCCCTAGCATTGCCCAAAGGGCAAAGTGGCAATGCCTCAGGGGCACTTTGGCACTGCCCACCGGGCATCAGGAAGTGCCAAGGCAGCAGGGCCAGAAGGGGCAAGGGGAGATCGGTGAGGGGGAGTCCCACTGTCACTGCATAGGGATCCATAGCAGAGGGAGGGAGGGAAGGGCCTGATCAGGGCTGGCCAGCGGCGGGGGGTCCTCGGAGATCAGGGCAGATTAGGGAGTTGGGGCTGGCCTCGAGATGTCTGGGAGGCCAGCGATCGGTGGGGGGCTATACAAGCCAGCGGTGGAGGGTTGCTGTGCTGGCCAGCAACCAGGAGGCGGCAGTGCAGGGCTATTGCGCATGCACCAATCTCTGCTCTGACAGATCAGCGCTATGCTGCCGGCCTCTCAGACAGGAATAAGCCCTGCCCACTGATTTTCATCCCGAATCTCGCCAGGGTACTCTGCAGTGCTCAGAGTGTGGGAGATTCATTTTGAAAATCCTGCTAAATAAACTAGTGGGAGTTACTCCTGTTTTTACGCAAATTTGGCACTTAGAATTTTTTGGGGAGAATCCTGACCCTGGTTGTTATCACATTGTTGTTTGTAGGTTTGCTGAATTCAAATTGGCTGTTACATTTCATACATTATGACAATGACTACACTTACAAAAATATTTAATTGGTTGTGAAGTGATTGCAATGTGCTGATACGACGGAAAAACAATTTTTTTTCTTCTTTATTTGACTACACTTGAGAAGATATTGGTGAGCCGTCTTCTTGAGCCACTGCAGTCCATAATAAAAATATCCCATTGTGCTGTTGAATAGAGAGTTTTAGGATTTTAATTCAGTGACTCTGGTCGATGGAATACATCGTAGATGGTGGGCCTAGAGGAAAGGAATGTTTAAGGTGGCGGTTGGGGTGCCAGTCAGATGTTCTGAATGATGTTCAACTTCTTAAATGCTGTTGGAACTGCACTCATCGAGGCAATAGAGTATTCATTATGCTCTTGACTTATGTAGATGTTGGGAAGATTTTGAGCAATTAAGAGGTGAGTACTTGTAGCCATGGATTTTATGTTTCTGATTCAGTTAAGTTTATGGTCAATGGTAACTCCCAAGATATTGGTGGTGAGAATGCTGTTGAATGTTGAGAGGAGGCGGTATGTTGGAGATGGTCATTACCTAGCCCTTGTGCAGTGAAATTGTTACTCGTCACTTAACAGGCTAAGCCTGAATGTTGTCCAGGTCTTAATGCATGCAGGCATTAACAGTGACTATCACTGTTAACAAGTGGAATTACATGCTGCAATTATCAATGAACATCCATCCCCCTCTGACCTTATGATGGTGAATAGATCATGATTGAAGCAGCTAAAAATGGCTGGCCTTAGGAAGATAACCTGAAGGATGCCTGGAGCAATGTCCTGGGGCTGCGATGATTTGTCTCCAACAACTGCAGCCATTTTCCTTTGTGCTAGGCATGACTCTAGCTGGTGGAGAGTTGTCCACAATTCCCATTGACCTTAGGTTTTCTAGGGCTCCTTGATGCCACACAAAGTCAAATACTGCCTTGACGCCAAGAGCAGTCACTCTCACTTCATCCCTGGCATTCAACTTTACATTGAGGTTTGGAGCCAAGCAGCCTTGGTGGAATTTAAGCTCAGCATCTGTGAGCAGATTATTGGTAAGTAAGTGTTACTCGATAGAACTGTCAGTGACATCTTCCATTACTTTCGTGATGATTGAAAGTAGACTGATGGGATAGTAATTGGCTGGTTTGAATATGTACTGCTTTTTGTGGGCAGGACTTACCTATGCAATTTCACATTTTCGGGTAGATGCCAATGTTGTAGCTGTATTGGAAAACTTAGTAAGAGACAGAGCTACTTCTGGATTACAAGTTCTCAGCAACACAGCTGGTACGTTATCAGGGTCCATGGCCTTTGCTGTATAGTATGCTCAACCATTTCTTGAAGTCATGTGGAGTGAATTGAATTTGCTGAAGACTGGCAAATGTGATATTGGATACCTCAGGAGACTGAGATGAATAATAATCTTTACCCTTCTGGCTGAAGATAGTCATTAATGTCTTTTGTACCTGTATACTGAGCTCTGCCCTGATCGAGGTGACAATGTTCATGGAGTCTCCTCCATCTCCCCTTTGTTGTTTAATTGTCCCCCACTCTGGATGATAGAACCGCAGAACTTTGATCCATTGGTTGTGGGATTGTTTAGCTCTGTCTAAAGCATGGCACTTCCACTGTCTAGCATGTGGATAGTCCTCTGTTTAGCTTCATTGGTTTAGCGCCTCATTTTTAGCTTGCTCCTAACATGTTTCGCTGCACTTCCCTGATTTGATTGTAATGGTAGAGTGTCGAAAATTGTGGGTTGTGAGGTTACAGATTTGTGGTAGAATGTAATTCTGCTGATGGCCACCGCGACTCCGTTAATGCTGTTTCGGATGCTAAATCTCGCCATGTTGTCATTTAGGACTCAGAATTCAACCTGTCCAGTCTGTTCCAGCTGTGACGCAATCCAGTCATTCACATTCCCTTGCTGTAGTCCCACTGCCCTGCATGCTTATTTCCTTCAAACGGCCATCTTTTGAAATCCTTGATTTTCTCCGCTTCCACTACCATCATGAGCAGCAAATTCCTAGTCATTACTGCTCGCTGCATAAAAATGTTCTTTCTCACATATACCCTGCACCTCTTGCCCAAAGCTTTAAATCGGTGTCCTCCAGTCTTAGCACTACTAATATTGGGAAGAGTTTTTCCTTACCTATCTTATCTAACCCTGTCATAAGTTTGTACATCTCTATCAATTCCCCTAACAATCTCCTTTGCACCAAGGAGAACAAGCAAAGCCTTTCTCCAGACTAATTGTGTAGCTAAAATCCCTCATCCCTGGGATAATTCTGGTAAACTTTCTCGACAACCTCTGAACCCCCACATTCTTTCCTGAAAGTGTGATCACCAGAACTCAGAACTGGTGTATTGGTTTGGAGCTCTATAAAGGTTCAGCATGACTTCCCTGCTTTTGTACTCAGTGCCTCTATTTATGAAGCCCAAGCTCACATACACTTTGCTAACTACTCTCATTATGTTCTGCCACCTTCACAGATCTGAGCACATGCATCCCAAGATCCCTCTACTCCTGCACACTCTTTAGAACTGTGCCATTAAGTCTATGCTTCCCCCGATCTCTTGCGGCAAAATGCATCACCTTGCACTTCTCTGTACTGAATCCTATCTGTCAGTTTTCTGTCCATTCTGTTAGCCTTTCCATGTCTTGTGCAGTTGATTAGTATTCTCACTGCCATTCCTCCAAGTTTGATCTTATTGGGAATTTTTGAATTTTATTCCAATATCCAAGTCATTTATATATCATTTACAAAAAACAGTAAAAGCAGTGCTCCTGCCCTTGGAAAACATCACTGTCTGCCACCCTCCAATCTGAAAACAACCATTTACTGCAACTCGCTGTTTGATGTCCTTAAGTCAATTTTTAAAAATCTAAGTTGTAACTGACTCTCCTATTCCATGAGTCACAATTTTGTTAACCAGCCTTTTGTGGTACTTCACCAAACTTTTTCTTAAAATCTATTCCGACAACATTAATTGTATTCCCTTCATCCAGCTTATCTATTTGTGTCATATTAACTGAAATATGTACTACGTAACTGTTGAGCATATCTGGAGTCCAAAGTAACCAATATAAATAATATACGCAATGGCAGGGATGTTGAAAATAGGTCGCTGGGTAAATTCTCACTGCCCTAAAAGTTGATCCTGTTCAAAAACACACAGGATGTTCTGCGAACCTGTGAAAAAAAACACAGGATGTTCTGCGATCCTGTTTAAAAAAAAATGCGGCATTTTCTGTGATTCTGTTTAAAGGAAATGTGGGATATTCTTTGATCCTGTTTTTAAAAAAAACCACAGGATGTTCTGTTAGTAGAGCACATTTTGTGGAAGGTGGTATGACAATGAGGACCTCTCAGTCAATTATATAGCCAGCATGGGGACTTTTGATGTCGAGGAAAAGCTTAGTATTGTCTGATACAATTCAAGATACGTGCACTTTATGAAAGGAAAAGTTAAGAATTAGGAGAGAGATGTATTTTTAAATATACAGAAAATTCCAGTTAGGTTCTAACTGTAGCAGCAGTACTGCAGCTTGCCTGGTCAGTGGACTAGGCCGGAGTCTCAAATTTCAGCAGGCTATAAATTCAGAGTTTGACAAGTATAGCCATTATCTCATAATCCAACTCATTACTTTTCCACTGTGTACATAAAAATATTTTTCTGTTGAATCAATTTCAAAATGACATGACATCTGAAAAACAGGAAAACTATTGAGACATTTTTTTGAATTATGGCTGAATGTGAGAAAGGATAATCAACACTTTTGGATGCAGCAAAAGGTACTTATTGATGTGACATATCCCACCTACCAGAGAGGTTTATTGATGGGATGATAATAGATAGAGATAATTGGTGACTGTTTTTTTAAGTTTCCACCTAAAAGTAGCATCTAGTGACTCTGCATTCCAAAGGTGCATCTTAAACAAGAAATCTGTCACAAATAAATGGTAGTCAATTTTCTATGGATAGCCGATGTACAGTAAATGAATATATTGTCTGATTGCAGAAATTATTTTGAATATGTTGATGAGTGGAGTTTGCAAAATTCTGACACCCATTTGCTTTGTGCTTCAGACAAATGCGAGGTGATGCATTTTGGTAGATCAAACCAGGGCAGGACTTACTCAGTTAATGGTAGGGCATTTTGGAGAGTTACATAACAAAGAGATCTAGGGGTACAGGCTCATAGCTCCTTGAAAGTGGAGTCACAGGTGGACAGAGTGGTGAAGAAGGCATTCGGCATACTTGCTTTCATTGGTCAGAACATTGAATACAGGAGTTGGGACGGCTTGTTGAAGTTGTGCAAGACATTGGTAAGGCCACACTTGGAATACTGTGTTCAGTTCTGGTCACCCTATTATAGAAAGGATATTATTAAACTAGAAAGAGTGCAGAAGAGATTTACAAGGATGCTACCTGGACTTGATGGTTTGAGTTATAAGGAGAGGCTGGATAGACTGGGATTTTTTTCTCTGGAGCATAGAGGGGTGATCTTCTAGAGGTCTATAAAATAATGAGTGGCATAGATCAGCTAGATAGTCAATATCTTTTCCCAAAGGTAGGGGAGTCTAAAACTAGAGGGCATAGGTTTAAGATGAGAGGGGAAAGGTGCAAAAGAATCCAGAGAGGCAATTTCTTCACGCAGAGGGTGGTGAGTGTCTGGAACAAGAGGTAGTAGTAGAAGCGGGTACAATTTTGTCTCTTAAAAAGCACTTAGACAGTTACATGGGTAAGATGGGTATAGAGGGATATGGGCCAAATGTGGGCAATTGGGACTAGCTTCGGGGTTTAAAAAAAGGGCGGCAAGGACAAGTTGGGCCAAAGGGCCTGTTTCCATGCTGTAAACCTCTATGACTCTACACTGGAATATGGCCCAAATAAATTCTGAAATGGATCCTCTGACGTTTAGTATACTGTACAATGTTAATACAAAGTGGGAAGATCATATTTCATTCCACATCCCACATGACATGGGTCGTGAGGGATGGTCATTTGATAAAAAGTGTTGCCAGAAAAAAAAGTTTGAAAAACACTGCCCTATGGCAATTCCAAAAATGTACAATTCTGGTCACCACACTACCTGAAGGATGTGGAGGTTTTGGAGAGGGTACAGAAAAGCTTTACCAGGATGTTGCCTGGTTTGGAGGGTACTAGTTATGAGGAGAGTTTGGACAAACTTGGTTTGTTTTCACTTGAATGTCGGAGGCTGAGGGATGACCTGATAATTGACAAAATTATGAGAGGCATGGATAGTCAGAGTCTTCTTCCGAGGGTAGAAATGTCAATTAGTAGGGAACATAGGTTTAAGGGAAAAGTTGAAAGGGGATGTGAGACACAGGTTTTTTTTACACAGGATGGTAAGTGCCTGGAATGCACTGCCAGAGGAGGTGGTGGTGGAGACAATGGCAATGTTTAAGAGGCATCTTGACAGATACATAAATAGGCAGGGAATAGAGGGATGCTGACCATGGAGAGGCAAAAAGTCTTTAGCTTAGAAAGGTGTCATGTGTCACGCAGGCTTGGTGCGCCGAGGGGCCTGCTCCTGTGCTATACTATTCTTTGTTCTTCTCTGTTGGGACATTGACATTTCACCAAGATTTAAATGTAACAGATCTTCCCTGTTGGACTCTCAGCTGTCATTATTCAAATAAAAGCAGATATTAGCTCACAATGGACTTGCAGACTTTTTGATTGCAGTGTGGAATTCCAAAGAAGAATCCCATTCTATCACAAGGAGAAGTAAATGGATGAAATTCAAACATCATTGTGTGTCAATGCGGAGGCATCAGGGTCCATTTGTGAAGACAATGAAAGACAGATACTGTGGTCACATGACGGAAGCCAGGTTTATGATAAAGGAGATCCAATAAGGCACATTTTTTTGAGCGGAAAGAAGAAAAGTTTCAGACCAGCAAAAGAACAAGACACTGCCTAAAATTCATTAGGAGGCAGAGAATTCTGACTGGCCTTTACCATACGTATTTGAGGAACCAAATCAGGTGTTCGCTCCAGGGTACCACGACTGGAGTGAAGCCAGTGAAACCTGCTACTGCAAGCAGTAATCCACTGCAAACTGTCTTCATAAACCCCCAGCCCCTATTTCCTCAGTGGCCCATAAAGGGAATCACAGGCCTGCAACATTTCAAGCCTTCGTCTCAAATAGGAGCAGGTGGACTTTTTGAAAACTAAGTATGTTCCTCTTTTGTAAACACCTTTTCTTGTATGTATGTGTGAGTGGGTGCTGTTGCATATATGTTAGGTGTTGAGTAATATACATTTATCCTTTTTAAAATCTCATGAGTAAACCTGCCATGTGTCTGTTCTTGAGCATTACAGCACCTAGGGTTAAAACACATTTATTTTCAGTCAGTTAGAGGTGGAAAAAGTAGGAGCCATCCTACCATATCTCCTCTGACCGTAATGATGTCTAAAATGTGTTTTGAATATTTGTAAATTGATTGGTGTAAAATGATTTGATCAGGACTGTATGGTTAGTTATCAGTATGATGCAACTGTTTGCTGATCAATTTTACAGTGGAAAAATATTGGACTTAAATATGAAATTTGCTATTGCAGGCTGGGAAAGTGTCATAATGGGTGAAATCTCTCTCTGGTGGTAAGCTTGAAGGCAGGAAGGGCATTTAACTCGGCAGGATGCTAGCATATCTGAGCCCACTGCCTTTTTGCCTCTGCCAAAATTAAGGCCTATGGTCGACCTTCCTATCCCATTGCCAACTGATACCCTTCAGTGGTCAATTAATGACCACTTAAGGGTCTCATCCTGTTGCCGCTGGTATTAACCCAGCTGCAGGTCGGCTTGTTGCAATGCGGAATGTACAGCAGCTAAAACTATGTGGCCAGCTTGTCTTGTCATCTGGGCAATAGGGATCTATTGATCATAGGCACTCTGTGCCATGTAGAGGGACTGGACATTAGGAAAGGGATGGTGGATGCTGAGGGCCATCCATCTGCCCTTGTTGATGCCTGCTGCACCCTCTTCCCTATGCCCCCACCACAAGAAACCACCTCCCCCCTCCCCTCACCATTACTTACCTGTGGCCTGGGTCACCCCGTAATTCTAGGACCCTGACGCGTGTCCTTCCAGTAGCATCCACAGCTTCTGCAGTGACACTGCCGAGCCCAAGAGTTTCCACCCTCTGATTAGCTGGCAGCTCTTGGTAGATGAAACATTTGCTCCCAAGATCTTGATTGCAGGAAAGGTCTGCCATTGGCCTCGCTATGGCCTGATTGGCTTGCGGTTTAGCAGGCCAAAAGAAACAGCATGGGTCACTTGCCAGCTCTGCAGCCAGCAAGGGAGACTCCCAATGCCTGAACTAGATTCCAGCCATAAAGTCTACTTTTAAATCATTGCTTCATTAAAAGTAATCTAGTAATTTATTTTTTCCACAATGCTTTCATTTTGATGTCATTTATGTTGCTTAAATCAAATTATTGGATAACTAAAAAATCTCACAAAGATGATTGTATTATAGGTATATTTGAAATCACAAGATTTCGGAGCACTGCTCCTTCCTCACCTGAGGAAGGAGCAACAGTCCGAAAGCAAGTGATTTAAAATAAACCTGTTAAGACTATAGCCTGGTGTGGTGTGGCCTCTCGTCTTTGCCATCCCAGTCCAACACCGGCATCTCCATATCATGGATGATAAGTAGTGTACACAACTACAGCATTTTTGCAGTTTATGGGAACTGGGGATTTGGAGGTTTCACCTTGTAATAATGTTGGGGACTATTGCTAGTAAACCTTTTTTAATGGATGTGCTATTTTTTAATTCATAAAAGTTGTATTAACGACTGAATGCTGCTTTACTCCCTGGCATGCTGAAAAGGAGAGTATTAACCAGTGCAGCTATCACACGTTGAAGACGAGTTGGAGAATGAGGGATTGTGGGTGTTGTAGTCGTTCAGGTTCTTCTCGCCTCTTGAAATCCGAGTCAACGGACTACAACACCCAGAATGCCTTTGGCCCGCTGCGACATGCGCGTTGCATTCCCGCCACCCGCTCCCTCGGCGCGTTGTGTTTGGCCATGACCCCCGCACAGGAGACAGCAGCCAAGTCTTCGATGTGATTTGGTTGTTGTACCTTATAGCAGCGTAAACATGCCGGCTCCTGCGCTGCTCCTTCTAACCGAGCGAAGTGAGTGTCGTTCCTCGTTGCCGCGTGCCGCGGGATCCGTTGGCAGCTGTCGGCTCGAGCTCTGTGTCTCACGCGGCGCCGGCATTCGGCGACGCTGATTGGCCGGGGCGCCCGGGGCCATTTAAACAGGCGTACTGGCTGCCGGGCGCAGCGCGAAATGGCGGTGAGGGTGGGCAACAACAGCTACTAAAGATGTTCGTGTGTGTACACACGCCGGAGAATGGCTATTGGAAGTGAATTATGCCCTCTTTAAAACGTCTTCATGTATCTTTGTGAAGGTAAGACATCAAAGCATATCAGTCCGATGGGTCAGCCTGAATGGCCTCCTGTACCTCATTGTTCTGCCCGATGGGTGATAAACACCCGATTGATCAACTCAAGCAACCAGACACTAGGGCTCTTTGGTTTTAGTGTAAGTGGTTAACATTGTTTAAGCAAATGGAAGAGAAACACAGAGGCCCTGCACGGTAACACAGTGGTTAGCACTGCTGCCTCACGGTGCCAGAGAGCCGGGTTTGATTCCCGGCTTGGGTCACTGTCTGTGTGGAGTTTGCACATTCTCCCCGTGCCTGCGTGGGTTTCCTCCGGGTGCTCCGGTCTCCTCCCATATTCTGAAAGACGTGCTGGTTAGGTGCATTGACCCGGACAGGTGCTGTAGTGTGGTGATTAAGGGAATTTCACAGTAATTTCATTGCAGTGTTAATGTAAGCCTTAGTTGTGACTAATAAATAAAATTTAAAGATACTTTAATCAGAATTGGGAAATGTGCAGGGGCAGTGGTCCAAATGTTACTTGGCTTCGTTGACTGTCGGACCAGTCGATGTGCCTGAAGTGACGGGGCAATAGGATAGAGCCATAGGAATCTACAGTGTAAGAGTCTGTACCGACTCTCTGAAAGAGCATCCTGCCCACCCCCTCCCGTCCCCGTAACCCTGTGCATTTACCATGGCTAATCTACCTGACCTGCACATCTTTAAACTGTGGGAGGAAACCCAGACAAACACGGGGAGAACAGGGATTTTTCAGTTGACCTCAGGTTGGGACCAAATTAAGTCCTGAGTTCACAATTACCAGAAATGAGATTGGTGGCTGTGCAATCTTCTGGAATTGGCCTCCTAATAGCCTGCCTCTGCACTCGCTTTCCTATTAGGAAGGTGGGCAGATCCAATCAAAAAGTAACTCTGAACCCATGGCAGCCCCACTAGGAGAGGTGGCGCTGCTGTGGTGTGTTGGCCAGTGCAAGAGTATGATGGTAGGGGGATCACTGCTGCTGGGGCCTTGACCTAAGTAGTTGGCTGCCCGCCTCCTTAGAGTCGGCAACTGATCCTATTCCTACACCATCCTGGGAAAGTTCTGCAGTGGTTATAATGCATTGGTTAGCTGTCCCACTGCAGTTCCACCTATTTTCCCAGACTCCTGTCTCCAGGCCTGCCAACACGGGGCTGAGAAAAGTCACTGCAGTCGCTAATGCTTTACAAGCAGTTTTGAAACAATCCCTTCATTGTGAAAGCTATCTCTGAGTTAAGGTTGTGTTATGGTCCCAGCTAATAATACTGGACTAGTCAGATCCAGGAGTGAAAGCTGGCTTGATAGTTTCTAAAAAGGTTAAGATCTATGGAAGAATGTTACTGATTAAATTCTCAGGAGTCTGCTGATTAACTTTTAATAAAAAGAATAAAATATTTATTTATCAAGAAAAATGAACTATGTTGTACCAGACAAAAAGGTTGGAAACATCTCAATACAAGAGGATGACGTAAATTCACACTATTTCTTTACCCCAGCACCTAAACCACTGAAGAGTAACCACGAGGTGACACAGATTTCCTGCTTGGGTTTTGCATAGTAGCAATTTTCTTCCAGTGAATTTCTGAACATTCACTCGATGCTTTTCACTCGACTCGTATCTCTCTCTGAGCCATCCAAGACCACACACTAAACATATTGTTTCTTCAACTGCAGAGCAAACAAATGAGTTCATAGACTCATAGAATCCCTACAGTGCAGAAGGAGGCCATTCAGCCCATCGAGACTGCACCGACGACAATCCCACCCAGGCCCTATTCCCATAACCCCACTTACCCTGCTAGTCCCCTGCACTATCTGGCAATTTAGCATGGCCAATCAACCTAACTGGCACATCTTTGGACTGTGGGAAGAAACCAGAGCACCCAGAGAAAACCCACATAGAGAAAGTGCAAACTCCACACAGACAGTGACTTGAGGCCAGAAATGAACTCGGGTCCCTGGTGCTTTGAGGCAGCAGTACTAACCAGTGTGCTACCATGCTAAGTTCCCTAAACTTGGCCTTCCAGTGGCATATGTGCTAAACTGATCACTGTACTGAGATATATAACTGACTCAAAAAGCTTAAAATTCCTAGCATCTCTCTCTGACACACACTGAACTCTTCCCTCTCAACATCTGTCTTTTTTTATTTGCGTCTCCAGACCATTATAATTAGACAACAGTAATCTTTCTTCTACTTTGTGTTTTTCTCCCAACAATCACTAAACTTTAAAATCCCTTTTTAACTAATTTCTTCAACTTCATGGTTTGTAAAACCTCATTAAAAAATGTATATATACAAATAAACTCAAATGTTTAGTCAAAAATTTATCCAGGTTCCCAGGCACCAAGACTTACAGCCTAAATAAAACAGAAACCATTTGACCTTTCTTAATGCATATTTTTTTTTACAAATCAATTTAAGGGATGTGGGTGATGCTGGCTAGGCCAGCATTTATTGCCCATCTCTAATTTCCCTTCAGAAGGTGGTGGTAAGCTGCTTTCTTGAACTGCTGTAGTCCCTGAAGTGTAGGTACACCGACAGTGCTGCTAGGGAAGGAATACCAGCATGTTGACCTCATGACGGTGAAAAGATGGCAACATATTTCCAAGTCAGGATGGTGAGTGACTTGAATGGCAACCTCCAGGTGGTGGTGTTCCCATGCATTTGCTGCTTTTGTCCTTCTAGGTAGTAGTGGTCAGCTTAAAATTTATATGTTCTTTATAACACCTGCGCCAAAAGCTTTATTTATAACATATTAGTTCAGGCAAAATTGTTCAGATGAAATTACAAATTAACTAAATGTACATAATATTATAATGAATTGATTACTCCTGAGCATGACATTATAGACCTGACATGTTGTGGTTCATTTTCAGTGTTCTGGAAGCTATTGAACAGGGAATGAGTGCTTTTCACCCAAACTCCAGAGCTATTCAGTGAAATATACCATGCAACAAATAATTATTTCAATGTTAATTTATTTTCTGATGTTGCTGCCTCATTGTTACAAACTTTGGGAAGTTTAGTTAATCCTGATGATAGGTGACACCTCCTTGTGGTCACTTGGGGAAATATATCAGTTGCTTTTAGTGCTGAAACATTGAATAGGAAAATCTCCTGTTTGGTTCTCTGGTTTTGGCTGATTTAACTCCTCTCATCCAGAGCAGCACCAGGAGTCTACAAAGCAGGAGTCCCTGCTTTGCTAGGGTCGGGGAGGAGGGTGGGAGAGGTTGGAAATCAGTCAGGGTTCCTGCTCCTAATTAGTGAAAAGCGCATAAAACACAATAATTGTAAACTAAATAGAAAGAAAACAGTATTGACACTTTGGGAGTAAGATTAATCAAGTTAGTGATGATGAGAGGTGAAGCAAACTTGATCAATAAGAATCATAGAATCCCTACAATACAGAAGGAGGCCATTTGGCCCATTTGAGTCTGTACCAACACAATCCCACCCAGGCCCTAATCCAATAACTCATTTACCCAGCTCATCCCCCTGGCACTAGGGTCAGTTTAGCATGGCCAATCATCTTTGGACTGTGGGTTATAATAGTTACTGAAATTTACTATTGGAAAAAATACTCAAGCTAAGTGTAAAATAATCTGGACAATTGGATGTAAACTGAAACAGGTCAGGGATGAAATAGCACCTAAATATGCAAAGCATATAAAAGCAATGAATATTATGCATAATTGATTCATTGAGATATTAACAGGCTCGAAGGTTACAGTTGTAAAGGTAAACTTAACCTAGTTTTTTAAAACTAAAATTGTGAAAGACTAACTGATACCTAATGAATTATGATAGGTCATGATCAGGGGAAGTCTTTTGATAATTGAAACAGAAATGAAAGGGCCCAAATTAAGATTGTCACTAAATTAACTAAAGGCAAGTGTGGAAATAAATTGTTAAATTGGGTGGTTAAAATGTAGAATTCTCTACATAAACTGGTGGAAGCAAAGTTCATTAAAATACCTTAAAAGGAAAATAGCTTATTGAAAAAGAGCAATATTAAGGGTGATTGACCAGGATAGTGGGAATAAATTAGATGGCTTTTGTACAGAAAAACATCAGCACAAGCTTGATGGGGGGGTGGGGAATGTTTCTGCATTGTGGTTTATTATGGCAGACTACAGTTAAGCATTTTGTCTGGGTGTAATATAAAGTATTGCCAAAATTATTTACTCTGGGTGGGGGTGGGTTGGGGTGTACCCTAAAGATGCACTGGGAAATCACTCTTGGAACTTCATAGGGTAAGCATTTGCATGGAAATTGGCTCGAACTTCAGACTTCCTCTGGACAACTGCCCTATGCTGTGAACCATCTGAAAATGCTGAGCTTAAACTTCGAAAGTCAACCTGGTAGATATAGTGGGTAAAAATTAATTATTCACCATTAGGGGTTACTAAAGTGTCACTCTATATTTGAGAACAAGAGTGATAGCTGAAATACAATTATCTAAAAGTTCTAATTATTGCATCTAGTTGCTAATGTGCATTCTGGGAGGGGAATTATCTTAGTTTTTGGACCAGTTTTTAAAATAGAGAAATAATATTTAAGGTGCTAAATCCTCACAAGAGGTTTTTAAAAAATTATTTCCCCTTAAGTTTTCAACTACCAAAATCGTAGGGGGTTCGTCCTTGGCGTTTCAGAGCATACACAACATCCAGTAACAGTCTTGCGTTTGGTGTGTTCGGTGTAGGTGACCGAGTCCCGAATGATATTCTCCAAGAAAACCTTCAGGACTCCGTGGGCTTCTTCGTAGATGAGGCCTGAAATGCGCTTAACGCCCCCACGCTGAGCGAGCCGACGGATAGCAGGCTTAGTTATTCCCTGGATATTATCGCGGAGAACTTTCCGGTGCCGTTTAGCACCGCCCTTCCCAAGACCTTTCCCACCTTTACCTCTACCAGACATCCCACCCTGACAGCGAGTTCAAATGTGTGGATATTTTCAGATATATGATTTAAAAAGTATCAAAAAAATCTCAGCTCTGAAGGTTGCATTGTAACAAATGATGTGGAATTTACTTTATCTACTGAGCAAGGTGCATAACCATAAATTGTTTCTAAATCTGGAAAGTTTCTCAAGAGAAATCTATTAAAGGGTTGTTCCTTCTGTGTATTAGAGCTAACACATTTTGTTAATCATCACCTACAATAATTTTGTTTAGAATGGTGCCACCTTTTACGTATGCTCCTAAAATGTTTTAGGATATTTGTAGCTCGCTGGCTCAGCATTAACCAACAGTATTTGGTTGCTTCAAATGCCAATTTGGGAATTTTGCATCTGTTTCTACTTTTCCATGAATACAGTGCAAATAGTGACAAGTTTACAAATATGCATATTATATATTATATCCAACCTTCTAAGACACTCCAACATGATGAGCACTACTTGATTACATTGAAGTTAAAAGCTGGAAATACACAGTAGATTAACCAGCAGTGTTATCATTTGGGTAAATATTCTGGCAGAATCAAACCATATCTTTACCATGAATGTTAACCTGTGCCTATGTGTATCCAACATTTCTTGTTCTCAAGTCAAGTTTCCTGTATTTCAATTTTTTTTCCTTTTAAAACTTGTATGAAGGTTTCAGATTTTTCACTTCTGATACATATTGTGTAGAGGGCCATTTAACTTAGTTGGCTTGATGACTAGCTTGTAGTTAAGAATAATGGCAACGACATGGGTTCAATTCACATTCTAGTGGAGGTAGACCAGAGACCAGCCTCATCCTGCCCCAATGGAAGGAAATGGTAAAGCACCATTGACAAAAGCTGCCATCTAAACAGCTGAGGATGTAACATAAGCAGATAATAAGCCATGGACCCATCTTTGGACAGAGTACACATGACATATTGTGAATGATGGTTTCTGATTTTTCACTTATTATGCATATCTCCTATTCACATACTTTATAATGTTTTCTGCTCATTGAGCAGATGGTCTGGCGCTTAATAAGTTGTTCATTGACAATATAACGGGGCAGGGGTGTTCTGATTGCCTTTGTATTTGTAAAACACCTGCAATGCATCCAACCTTTTTGAAATCACAGTTAAATAACTTGCAGAATTTCAATCTACAGTCATTGATGATACTACTTACAACAGAATATTTGAACTACGACCCAAGAATCTTCTAGTGGTGTGTTACAGATCGCTCCAGGAACCCAAGTTACTATATATAGCAAACTGCACTTTTACATGCATGTTTTAGTTTGGTGCTTAAGGACATGATGGTCAGGATTCCAACTTTCTTTCCATCTCATGGCTGGCTAGGAATCTCTTCTGTTCTTATTGCCTCCTGTTGGTATGTGTTGGAAGGATTTTCAGATTGATAATCAATCTGTTTGACCACGTTATGAACTTGCCTTCCTTGGCCATCGAGTTCTGGGGTGGGACTTCAATCCAGAGCTTTTGACTCAGAGGCAGGATGCTACCAACTGTGCCACAAACCCTTGTAATCTTTTAGTACTTAACATTATTTATTGACACACTTTGACAAACAGAAGGTGGATAGAGCCTTGTAGGCAATGCTTATGTATGTAAACTGCAAACTAGCTTTTCAAAGGTTTGGTAAAAGAAACTAGAATAGCACTTTAAACCTCAGTTGTATGTAGTGTACTTTAACAAATGTGCTGCTTTTTTATTTATGTGACTAATTTTCTTTGTATATTCAGGCACTAGTTTTGCCTCTTTTAATTCATAAGAAATACAAAATGATAACAAAGACAGTGTCATCAAGCTACTCATGAAATAAATGTTTTTAAACAATTGAACTAAAACATATATGTTCTAAGTTCTGTAATGATACTTCAACTCAAACCATTTCGATAGCTAAATAAATATTTTATAACACGTTTTGCTTGATACATTCATGAGGGAAAAATGAATAGAGGGTTTTGGGAGCAGTGTAAGAGGGGGCAATTAGAGTGAGAGAAAGTTTATGTGGAGTGTAAACATTGACATGGGTTAGTCTGGTGGAATTACCTGATTCTGTGCCCTTTTTGGATTTGATTTGAAATGATACACACAGCTTTTGGTGCATGAATTTCTAGCATGCTGGAAGCTGTCATGTTGGTATTCTACTTTCCAAGTCCAATGTCCCAGCTTTATTCCAACATCAGGGTACAGGGAAGAAAAACATTTGATAGAACATTTCAATGGAGACTGTTTTTACACTTTATTTGACTTCCGAGAAAATTGTATGTTCATTAATCAATTACAGAATACCAATATTGCTGATCTGGTAAGTTCTATTTTCAGATTTGGATGAGTAGAAAATGTTCTTCTGAAGTCTGAGTTAATGGAAATAATGTGTTGCACGCCATTTGCAATCCTGTTCTGTGTTATGGTAGAAATTGAGTATCCAAATGGAACATGGGAACAGGGTAGAACATTTAACATTAAGTCTGTTCTGCCATTCAATAAAATTTTGACTGTTCTGTGACCTAATTCGCTTTGCCCCATTTTGCTTATTATCTTAAAATCAAAATTAACAATTGATCTAGCATCAATTGGTGTTTGCAGAAGAGGAGTTTGAGTTTCTATCACTCTTTGCATGACAAAGTGTTTTCTAATTTCATTTCTGAAACTTCCAGACCCGACCCTCCCGCCAGCCTGAGACTCCCCAACCAGCAGAAGTAGTTTCTCCAAGTCTACTCAAACTGTTCCCCTTAATATTTTGAAAATTACATTCAAGTAACCCTTTAGCCTCCTAAGTTCTAGCAAATTTGTTTAATCTCTTGTCATAGCTTAACCCTTTGGGAGTCCAGGCATAATTCTAGTAATTCTCTGCAGCTTTCCCTCCAAGGCTCGTGTATCCTTCTGAAGGTCTTCAGACCAGTACAGTTTTAGGTTGTCAGAATTTTGACAGATCTTGTGGATCTGCTAAAAAAAAGCCTCACTTGAAATGTTGTACATCAGGTTTGGAGCAAGAATGAACAGGTACAGTGAAATATGAAGATAGTTCAGCTCAACACATGGCTAAACAACTAGTGTAAGAGGGAGGGTTTCAGATATCTGGACCATTGAGATCTCTTCCAGGGCAAGTGGCGCCTGTACAAGAAGGACGGGTTGCAGCTAAACTGGCAGGGCAAAAATATTCTGGCCAGGAGGTTTACCAGTGTCACACGGGAGGATTTAAACTAATTTGGCAGGGGGGTGGGAAAGGTGAATTAACTGAAGGGAAACTAGAGAGTAGGGCCAGCAAGACTCAGAGGAAGCAGGCAGGGTGTGAAGTGTAACAGGTAAAGCAGATGAATTTAGAGCTTGGATGAGTACTTGGAACTATGACGTTGTTGCCATTACGGAGACTTGGTTATGGGAAGGACAGGATTGGCAGCTTAACGTCCCAGGATACAGATGTTTCGGGCGGGATGGAGGGGAATGTAAAAGGGGTTGGGGGAGTTGCACTACTGGTTAAGCAGAATATCACAGCTGTACTGCGGGAGGACACCTCGGAGGACTCACACAGCGAGGCAATATGGGTAGAGCTCGGGAATAGGAAGGGCATAGTCACAATGTTGGGGGTTTACTATAGGCCTCCCAACAGCCAGCGGGAGATAGAGGAACAGATATGTAGGCAGATTTTGCAAGGTTTAAAAGTAACAGGGTTGTTATGGTGGGCGATTTTAATTTCCCCTATATTGACTGGGACTCACTTAGTGCTAGGGATGTGGATGGGGCAGAGTTTGTAAGGAGCATCCAGGAGGGCTTCTTGAAACAGTATGTAGATAGTTCAACTAGGGAAGGGGATGTACTGGACCTGGTATTGGGAAATGAGCCCAGCCAGGTGGTCGACCTTTCAGTCGGGGAGCAGTTTGGGAACAGTGACCACAATTCAGTAAGCTTTAAGGTACTGATGGATACAGATAAGTACAGTCCTTGGGGGAAGGCTAATTACAAGAATATTAGGCTGGAACTAAAGAATGTAGATTGGGAGCAGATGTTTGAGGGCAAATCAACATCTGGCATGTGGGAGGCTTTCAAGTGTAAGTTGATAGGAATTCAGGACCAGCACGTTCCTGTAAGGATGAGGTACAAGTATGGCCAGTTTCGGGAAACTTGGATAACGAGAAATATTGTGAGCCTAGTCAAAAAGAAAAAGGAAGCATTTGTCAAGGCTAGGAGACTGAGAACACACAAAGCAAGTGTGGAATACAAACAAAGTAGTTAGAAACTTAAGCAAGGAGTGAAGAGGGCTAAAAGGGTTCACAAAGTCATTGGCCAGCAGGATTAAGGAAAATCCCAAGGCTTTTTATGCATATATAAAGAGCATAGGGTTGCGAGAGGGTTGGCCCACTCAAGGACGGGAGGGAATTATGCGTGGAGCCAGAGGAAATGGGTGAGGTATTAAATGAGTACTTTGCATCAGTATTCACCAAAGACAAGTACTTAGTGGATGATGAGTCTGGGGAAGTGTGTGTCGATAGTTTGGGTCATGTTGAGATCAAAAAGGAGGAGGTATTGGGGTTCTTGAGAAACATTAAGGTAGACAAGTCCCCAGGGCCTGATGAGATATACCCCAGAATACTGAGAGTGGCAAGGGAGGAAATTGCTGGGGCCTTGAGAGAAATATTTGTACCCTCACTGGCTCCCAGAGGATTGGAGAATAGCCAATGTTGTTCCTTTGTTTAAGAAGGGTAGCAAGGATAATCCAGGTAATTACAGGCCGATGAGCCTGCGTCACTGGTAGGGAAAATATTGGAGAAGATTCTTTGAGTCAGGATTTATTCCCACTTGGAAATAAGTGGACGTATTAGCAAGAGGCAACATGGTTTTGTGAAGAGGTCATGTCTCACTAACTTGATCGAGTTTTTCAAGGAAGTGACGAAGATGGTTGATGAGGATTGGGCAGTGGATGTTGTCCACATGGACTTCAGTAAGGCCTTTGACAAGCTCCCTCATGGCAACCTGGTACAGAAGGTGAAGTCACATGGGATCAAAGGTTAGCTGGCAAGATGGATACAGAATTGGCTTGGTCAGAGAAGACACAATGTAGCATTGGAAGTGTGTGTTGGAAGGCTGTGACTGGTCGCATTCCTCTGGGATCAGTGCTGAGACCTTTGCTGTTTGTAAGATATATAAATGATTTGGAAGAGAATGTAACTGGTTTGATTAGTAAGTTTACGGACGACGCAAAGGTTGGTGGAATTGTAGATAGCAATGAGGACCATCAGTGGATACAGCAGGATATAGATCGGTTGGAGACTTGGGCGGAGAGAAGGCAGATGGAGTTTAATCCGGACAAATATGAGGCATTTTGGAAGGTCTAATACAGATGGGAAATATACAGTAAATGGCAGATCCCTTAAGAGTATTGATAGACAGAGGGATCTGGGTGTACAGGTACACAGGCCACTGAAAGTGGCAACGCAGATGGAGAAAGTAGTCAAGAAGACATATGGCATACTTGCCTTCATCGGCCGGGGCACTGAGTTTAAAATTTGGCAAGTCAAGTTGCAGCTTTTTTAAAATCTTAGTTGGGCTGCACTTGGAATATAGCATTCAATTCTGGTCGTCACACTAGCAGAAGGATGTGGAGGCTTTGGAGAAAGTACAGAAAAGATTTACCAGGATGTTGCCTGGTATGGAGGGCATTAGCTATGAGGAGAGGTTGGAGAAACTTGGTTTGTTCTCACTAGAACGACGGAGGTTGAGAGGCAAACTGATAGAAGTCTACAAGATTATGAGGGACATGGACAGAGTGGATAGAAGCTTTTTCTAGCCATGTACCAACCGACTTAAGAACAGCTTCTTCCCTGCTGCCATTGGACTTTTGAATGGACCTACCTCACACTAAGTTGATCTTTCTCTACACCCTAGCTATGACTGTAACACTTCATTCCGCACCCTCTCCTTTTCTATGAACGGTATGCTTTGTATAGCATGCAAGAAACAATACTTTTCACTGTATACTAATACATGTGACAAATCAAATCGGGGTGGAAGAGTCAATTACTAGGGGCATAGATTTAAGGTGCGAGGGACAAGGTTTAAAGGAGATGTACGATGCAAGTTTTTTTACACAGAGGGTGGTGGGTGCCTGGAACTCACTGCTGGGGAGGTTGTGGAAACAGACACGATAGCGACTTAAGGGGCGTCTTGACAAATGCATGAATAGGATGGGACTAGAGGGATATGGTCCCCAGAAGGGTAGGGAATTTTAGTTCAGACAAGCAGCATGGTTGGTACAGGCTTGGAGGGCCGAAGGGCCTGTTGCTGTGCTGTAATTTTCTTTGTTCTTTGTCTCAAATTCAGCTGTCCAAAAATTGGATATTTTTAGCATGTTCCATACATCAATTTGAATTGAGTAAAATAAAAACAGTAACTTAGCTGGATCATTTGACTAGGTGCCACATTAATGTGGTGTGGTGCCAGATTAGTTCCTCCTTCGCTCCTTTCCTACCAGTCTATTTTCATGCTCCTGATGACCCCTGACCCGTCCATGACCCGCACTGCCTGACCTGAAATCTGGCAAAATCTGAAATCCAGTACGGTGTCTGTCCTGAGGTTACTGGTTTTGAGGAACTGTACCTGTATTACAAATACCTTTAGTTGTTAATGCTTATCCTTTGTCATGCAGATTGGAGTAGTGAAGGAGTGCAGCCACTGTCATTGATCTTCACCTGACATGCTTGCCACAGCTTCGCTGTACAACGGCGTTCACGACTGGACAAATTCCGACCGAATCCGGATGTGTGGCATTAAGGAAGATAGGTGAGTGATACTGCGAAGAAATGAATGGAAAGATTGTAATCTGGTTGAACCCATCTATCTAGAAATTTGCTAATCTCCTGAATTCCAGCAAAGAAACATGATGTAAAGGATCAGAAAAAGGCCATAGGTCCTCATAGAAACCCTACAGGGCAGAAGGAGGCCATTCGGCCCATCGAGTCTGCACCGACCACAATCCCACCCAGGCCCTACCCCCACATATTTTACCCACTAATCCCTCTAACCTACGCATCCCAGGACTCTTAAGGGGCAATTTTTAACCTGGCCAATCAACCTAACCCGCACATCTTTGGACTGTGGGAGGAAACCGGAGCACCCGGAGGAAACCCACGCAGACATGAGGAGAATGTGCAAACTCCACACAGACAGTGACCCGAGCCGGGAATCGAACCCAGGACCCTGGAGCTGTGAAGCAGCAGTGCTAACCACTGTGCTACCGTGCCACCAAACTCAAACTCAACCATTTTTGCCTGATCTCAGTCTGATCTACCTCTCCTTTCATTATGTCCATTATTTTTTTTCTCTCGAGAAACAACAAGGGTTTTAATTTAGTTTGGTTTTGTTAAACCTAAAAATAGTGAGTGGGTTTAGGAGTGGTTAAAAGGGCTGAAGTTGAAAGTGGAAACTGGCTGCTGAATTCTACTTTTAACAGCACATCCACTTGCATATCATAGAATCATTAAAGTGCAGAATCATAGAACCCCTACAGTGCAGAAGAAGGCCATTCGGTCCATCGAGTCTGCACTGACGACAATCCCACCCAGGTCCCATTCCCGTAACCCCACATATTTACCCTGCTAATCCCCTGACATTCGGGTCAACTTAGCATGGCCAATCAACCGACCCACACATCTTTGGACTGTGGGAGGAAACCGGAGCACCTGGAGGAAACCCACGCAGACACGGGGAGAATGTGTAAACTCTGCACAGTGACCCAAAGCCAGGTCCCTGGGGCTGTGAGGCAGCGGTGCTAACCACTGTGCTACCGTGCTGCCCCAGAAGAGGCCCTTCGGCCCATCGAGTCTGCACCAACATGCGAGAAACACCTGAACTCCCACCTAATCCCATCTACCACCACGTGGCCCATAGCCTTGAATGCTCTGATGTGCCAAGTGCTCATCCAGGTACTTTTTAGAGGATGTGAGACAACCCGCCTCTACCACCCTCCCAGGCAGTGCATTCTAGACCATCACCACCCTCTGGGTTTTTCTTTACATCCTCTCTAAACCTCCCTCACCTTGAACCTATGTCCACTTGTGATTGACTCTTCAACTAAGGGGAACAGCTGCTCCTTATCCACTCTGTCCATGTCCCTCATAATCTTGTACACCTCAATCAGGTTGCCCCTCAGTCTTCTCTGCTCCAACGAAAACAACCCAAGCCAATCCAACCTCTCTTCATAACTTAAATGTTCCTCCATCCTGGTGCATCTCCTCTGCACTTCCTCCAGTGCAATCACATCCTTCCTATAATGTGGCGACCTGAACTGCACACAGTATTCTAGTTGTGGCCTCATCAAAGTTTGATACAACTCTAACATGACTTCCCTGCTTTTGTTAACTATGCCTCTTTTTGATAAAAGCAAATGTCCCATATGCCTTTTTCACCAGCCCACTAACATGCCGTTCCACCTTCAGGGATCTGTGGACAAACACGCCAAGGTCCTTTCTTCCACAGAATTTCCTAGTGTCCTACCATTTATTGAATACTTCCTTGTCAAATTACTCCTTCCAAAATGTATCACCTCACACTTTTCAGGGTTAAATTTCATCTGCCACTTATCTGCCCATTTGACCATTCCGTCTATATCTTCTTGTAGCCCATAACACTCAGCCTCACTGGTAACCACTCAGCCAATCTTTGTGTCATCTGCAAACTTATAATCCTACATAATCCCTACATAGTCAATGTTGTTTTATTAAATAACGAATAATAGGGGACCCAACACAGATCACTGTGGTACGCCACTGGACACTGGCCTCCAGTCCCTTAAGCAGTCTTCTGTCATCACCCCCTGTCTCCTACAACTGAGCTAATTTTGTAGCCACTATATGAGGAAACCCTCTCAGGATAGGCCAGTTATCAATTTATACATGTTTAAAAAGTTATTAGCAGCTGTTGTATCTGTGATTTTTGAATTTAATTCTGGGATGGATGGGTTTCACAGATTCATGGAACTCATCGGTGAAAACAAGATGAGAGAACAGCAAAATTAAGGGAATTGAACAAATTGCAGACATAAAAATCATATAAGCAGTCAGATCTCACACCTGCTTCTTTACCTAAATGAAAGGCTTTTTTTCACAGGACTTGTTCTGAGAGTGTGTTTTCATTACTTTGGAAGTGACTTCTGATACTTTGGTGGTCATTTCTAGTATTTCTGTGCGTCTGACCCACGCTCCCCATCTGTCAAACATCAATTCTGATGTGGAGATGCCGGCGTTGGACTGGGGTAAACACAGTAAGAAGTTTAACAACACCAGGTTAAAGTCCAACAGGTTTATTTGGTAGCAAAAGCCACAAGCTTTCAGAGCCTTAAGCTCCTTCAGGTGAGTGAGAATTCAATTCACAAACAGGGCATAATACACATCTCTTTAACCTGTCTTAATGCTCTCTCCATTCACATTGTTTGTACCTTTAAGACTTGATTAGCTGTAAGTATTCGCATTCCAACCATTATTCTGTAAATTGAGTTTGTGTCTTTATATGCCCTGTTTGTGAACAGAATTCCCTCTCACCTGAAGAAGGAGCTTAAGGCTCCGAAAGCTTGTGGCTTTTGCTACCAAATAAACCTGTTGGACTTTAACCTGGTGTTGTTAAACATCAGTTCAGCATGGGTATCTGTTATAGAGGTTTACTGAGAATCAATATCAGCAACACAGCAGGTGTAGCAGCAGCCTTCTCATCAGCCTACCACTCCATAGCAGAGAGGAGATGGACACAGAAGTGCAGCTTGCAGGCGGTGATACTGATGACACACTGACAAAGGGTCAGGTATGTCTGAGAACCAGTGTCTTAACGTGGCTCAGTATCACATCATGCGCTCAGTACATTTGCAGCATCCTGCCAAGTGGACCAGGTGGGCATGCATTGTTAGCGGTTGTCAAGTCACCACTGTCCTTAATTTCTTCGCCACTAGCTCCTTCCAGGGATCCTCAGGAAATGTTTATAGAAGCTCGCAATCTGCTGCCCACAAACGTATCACACCAGTGACCAATGTCATGTTTCTTGGGGCTGGAAATTGCACTTTTCAACCTATAGGGTCAGTCAGAATGAGATGATGAGACTTAGGCTGAATAGCCTACTTCTGCTCCTAATGAGTCTGCTCCGCCATTCAATGAGATCATGACTGATCTGATATGATAATCTTCAACTCCACTTTCCTGCCTTATCTCCATAATCCTTGATTCCCTTACCGATTAAAAATCTTTCTACCTCAGCCTTGAACATACTTAATCTAGTTTCTAAGCTCTCTGCAACAAAGAATTCCACAGTTCACTACCTTCTGAGAAAAAATGCTTCCTCATCTCTATGTTAAATGGGCAACAACTTACTCTGAGATTATACCTAGTCCTAAGCTCTCCCACAAGGAAAATTCAACCTTTCAGCATCTAATTGTTCATAATATTCCAGGTGTGGTCTTATATAGTTTTGGCAAGACTTCCCTATTTTTATACTCCATTCCATTTGAAATAAAGGCCAGCTTTCCATTTGTCTTCCACTATTACAGGAGAAATCTAGTCAAAACCATACAACCACAAGAATGGTCATTGAAGAAGCAGTTGGAAAGCTAAAGATGCACTTTAGATACTTAAACAGATCTGGAGGCCTTCACTATGAGAAAGATGATGTGCTGGAGTCCACACAACCTAGTGCTGGAGGAGGAAGAAGAATGTGGTGTAGCAAGGGCACCAGCTGTTGTCATATTACTGCTTGGGATAAGTACATATATTCAAACATATGAATTAGGAGCTGAAATAGGCCATTTGGCCCCTCAAGCCTGCTCTGCCATTTGATTAAAATCATGGCTGATCTCACTGTGGCCTCAATGCCACTTTGCTGTCTACCCCTCCTACCCTTTTGATTCCCTTGTTAATCAAGAATCTGTCTACCTCTGTCTTCAAAATATCAGTGACCCTGTCTCTGCCACTCTCTGGGAAAGACATCTCCACAGACCTTCTGAGAGAGAAATTCTCCTCGTCTCTATCTTAAATGGGAGACACCTTATTTTTAAACTCTGCTCCCATTTCTGGTCTCTCCCACAAGGGGAAATATCCTCTCAACATCCACTCTGCCAAGTTCGCTCAGAATCTAATATGTTTCAATAAGATCACACTTCATTCTTTTAAACTCCAATGGATACAGCCCCAACCTGTCCAACCTTTTCTCATACGATAACCCCTCATCCCAGGGATAGCTCAATTCTGGTAGTGTTCAGCTAGATTGAAGTGGTGTACTCATCTGGCAATCACTGTGGGAACCCATTTGCCCCCACCCCCAGTTCCCAAATATAAAGCATTGCTGTCATAGATACCCATCATGTCCCCTCAGATACTGAAGCAGTCCATGCACAAATGCAGTAAAATCTGGGCAGTATTCAAGGTTGACAAGTTTCAAGTAACATTTGTACCACATAAGTGCCAGGCAATGACCATCTCCAACAAGGGAGAATTTAACCATTGCCCCTTTATATTTTTACATTCAATGGCATCACCATCGCTGAATCCTCCACCTTCAACATCCTGAGAGTTGCCATTGACCAGAAACTTGGACTAGCCATATAAATGCTCTGGCCACGAGAGTGGGACAGAAGGTAGATATCCTGTGGCAAGTAACACATCCCCTGGCTCTCAAAACCCTGTCTACCATCCACAAGACACAAGTCAGGAGTGTGATGGAATTCTGTCCCCTTGCCTGGTTGAGAGCAGCTCCAACAATACTTAAGAAGTTTAACAGTATCTAGGACAAAGCAGGGAGCCTGATTGGCACTCAATCCACACTCCCTCCCTCCATGACCGATGCACAGTAACAACAGCATGTACCATCTATAAGATGCACTGCAGGAACTCCTTAGATAGCACCTTCCAAACCCAAAATCACTACCAGCTAGAAGGACAAGGACATCAGATACTGAAGCAGTCCCCAAAAGTGATGTAGCCGTGGCCAAGTGGTTAAGGTGATGGACTCTTAATATATTACGGTCCCCTTGGTCAGGTTCAAATCCTGAGGCTACCCTATCCATAGTTCCCACTAAGTTTAAATTTTGACTCTATTAAAAAACATTTAGATAGTTACATGGGTACAATGGGTATAGAGGGATATGGGCCAAATGCGGGCAATTGGGATTAGCTTAGGGGTTTTAAAAGAAAAGGGCGGCATGGACAAGTTGGGCTGAAGGGCCTGTTTCCATGCTGTAAACCTCTATGATTCTATGAGATAAATGGGAACAACATCACGTGGAAGTTTTGCTCTAATAAGCCACTCGCCATCCTGACTTGGAAATATATCGATGTTCTTTCACTGTTGCTGGGTTAAAATCCTGGAACTACCTCCCTAACAGACCTATGGGTTTACCATCACCAAGTGGACTGTAGCAGTTCAAAAAGGCAACTCACCATCACCTTGTCAAAGGTAATTAGGGATGACCATCTATCAATAAATGCTGGCCTAGACAGTGAAGCCCACATCCGGTGAATGAATAAATGAAGTCCTCCAAGCGTCAGACTTCAGCTGCTGCTGCCTCTGCCTGATCTGTACATGTGTGCACATGTCTGTGAGGTGATCACCATATTGTGAACTCAAGCCCACTCCAGAACTAGGTCCCATCAAGATGTGTGCATTATGTTGGTGGAGGGTGAAGTTGAATGCATCATTAGATGGGAAGTCTGCTTCCTCATTAGAGTTGGGCTGGGGCTGCATCATCTGGAGGAAGTTCTTTGTCTTTTGCTGGTGGCTGGAGTAGAAAAAAGAGACAATCGGTGATTGACTAGACAGGC
The DNA here is from genome assembly GCF_964213995.1 of Mustelus asterias. NCBI lineage: Eukaryota > Metazoa > Chordata > Chondrichthyes > Carcharhiniformes > Triakidae > Mustelus > Mustelus asterias. The sequence goes on from NC_135804.1 coordinate 106,426,302, forward strand.
TTCTGTAGGCCAGTCACAGTCATTGTCTACGTATGGCTGATGTCTACGTGTGACCGATGTATACTTGAAGGACCCTCCATGGCTTGTTGCGGGAGGCCACCCTCACCTTTTACGGCCAATTCCTTATACGGAGAAAGTGTACTCAGGGTCGTTCCTCTCCCTGCCCATCCCCCCGGCCACGGTCTTCAATTTCTCCCTCCAATTATGGGCAAGCTTTTCCTGGATAAAGACAGATGGATGGACCGTGAGTAATATGGATGAAAGAGCCATTCAGAAGCATGCATGCTTGCTGTGTGTGCTGAACCCTCCCCAATAAGGAATGAAGACACTATTTGTGCGAGATCTAACATGAGATGGGGATCTTAAAGTGACTGGCAGGCAATCAGTGCTGATCTCACATTTGCTGACTATGTATGACGTCCTTTGACTGCTTGATGCACTTACGAATGTGAGTTCGGAGTGAAGGGAAGACTCGCTGATTAGTTCAGATCATTCATCCTTTTCCTGCGCAGCAGGATGGTCCTTTCTGATGGCCATGGGCACTGCACTGATCTTCCAGGTGATCTCCTCCCAGGCCGCCATGGTCAGGATGGTGGACCTCCTGCTCCCATCCTTTGTTGGATCTCCTGCTCCCATCCTTTGGAAGTAGGATCCCCCACCTTTCCTGTACACCCTGGAGGAGATTCCTCTGGGAGGCCTCAGTGAAGCATGCAGCAGAGGATTTTGTACGTTTGGGCGTTCAGCTCACATCTGTTCTGCAGTGAGTGAATGTGTCAGCAGATGCTGTTTAAATATGGTGGCAGGACCCCATGGGCTGACAAATCACTGCCCTGCTCCACCACGGGATTTGACGAGCTTTTCACTGATGCGTAATTAATGTGCTGTTAAACAGTAGATTGGGTGTGAAAATCCACCCCCTCCCCTCCTCAGCAGGAATCATACTGAGTCCCCCCCACCGCCGCCCCCCCCCCTCCCCCACTACTGTATTCATTCACGAATGGAAAATTTTGCTCTCACTCTCTCTCTCACGCATGCATGCTGTATCCCTCCCCTCACACGCACACATTTGTTGGTGCTCTCTCATTCACTCTATCACACACGCACCTCTTTCTCTCTCTCTCCTGCATACATACACTGCGGCAGCCAGATTGTTTACCCACCTATCCCTATCCAACAGCAATCTGGCTTATGGGCAGTGGGTTGGACAAGACTAATTTAAAGCATCATGGCCAAGAAAGGTATTTTGGTGATTGTGAGAGCAGGTGATAGAGATTGGAAAGGACATGGAGGTAGTTGGAAGCAAAATGGAAGAAACGGGTTCAGGGATAGGAATGAAATTTGACTTGGAAATTATGTAAAAGTGGAGGGAGCAGATAGTTGCTCTTGATTAAGAAATCTCTGAGCTCCTCTCACGTTTTAGAGAGGGTGAGAGGAGAGGTTTGAGGAGTCAGTTGGCTGGAAAGGATAGAGTTTTTGAGTTACTGTTCGCCAGGATCAACATGAAGCAGTGAACAATTTTGTCAGAGAGATGAGGCCTAGTTTGATATGGCTCGCTTGGATCTTGTGATGGATGCCTAATCTAGTTATGCTTGAAGTGCATTTCTGTTTGTGACCCATCAATTGAGGGAGTGAAATTGAGAGTTTTAGCAGTGGTATGAGATGGGAATGGGTGATGGGAGAGGTTTTACTGGAAACAATTCTGCAGCTTTTCCTGAACAAAGGTTGACTGCTTCCATTTTGGTTACTTCAAATATCAGATCTTTCAGAACTTTTCGAAGTACCAACAATATCACATATTCGTTGACCTGAGGGGTGTGTCTGTAATGATTATTCCATTGACATTTTTAACTGTGTGATTATGTATGTACCAAGTAAGGTGCTAGAAAATAATATTCACAAATGTCTTTCCATTTAATGATTGAACTGTCCCAACTCTGAGGTCCTTACATTATTTTTCTTTGCTCTGATGTTACGGTTCGATATTGGGTTCAGAAATCTGCCTTTGCAACAAATATTGCCTCACCTTGCTGCTCTTGAGGCAAGGATTACTCTCCAAGCAGGTTTGCACTGTTAATTTGACTTGGGTCTTTACTGGTGAGCAGTGTCAAAAGACTTTAATTTCATGTATCGGGGTTGAATTTCATATCTAATCCAATGGGCAAAGGAAAGGGCCCATTCTGAACCTGGAATATTTAGCCCTACCATTTGAGAGAAACTATATCATGCTTTGAATTCCTCTTTATCTGGTAAATGGGGAGTATTCTACCTTGTACTACTGCAATTCGTTAACAGGAGCGCCATATTATAAATTACTTGCTTGCAACAAAGATTTTAACTTAATATAGACTAAAGAACAATTGAAAAGTAGTTTATTTATCTGTAATTATGCTGATCAATACCAATTTGTTCTCCACTAAGGTGACTGATATCCTACAGTTGACTTTAAGATTAGTTAGAATAGTTGCTCTCATTGTATCAATTGTATTTGTAATCAGGATATGTCAACAGTTTTCAAACTGTGGCTCACGATCCCAAATACGGTTGCAGAGAGAGTGGATTGGATCCTACCCACTCTTCCCATTGGGCCCAAACTCAGGCTTGGGCTGCGTCCAGTCCTGTCTTTGCTCTGATCATCTTTCAGTCTCTCCCTGTCTCCAATTGTGAAAGTCCTACCCAGGGCCAACACTTTGAACAAATGTTCCTATCCTTGCTCTGATCATCTCTCAGTCTGTCTCTCCATTTCGTGAGAGTTCTACTCTGCCAACACTTTGTACAAGCTTGACAAGAATCATTGATTTTCTCCTCCCATACTTAGATTTCTCTTACTGGATCTGATCTCAGCACTGGCGTCCTGCAGCCCAAAACTTTTTTTTCTGATGATGATTTTAAAAATTCCATGCAGGGGAGTTAACAACTCAGGAATTCCTGTTCCTTGACCCATAATTGAACCTGGTGTGCGTTAAGAATTAGGAAGGCGGTTTATCAAATGGATCTGAAAGAAAAAACTAGCTTGGAGAATCAGCTCTTCTGGGGTGTATGTGGGAGATGCTGCTGGTGTGTGCGGGGGGAGGTGTTGATGGGAGAGTACCTTTCCTAATTATTATGCAATCCAGTCTGAAAGGAGACACATTTGCAATTTTCCTCTAAACATTGGTTTCTTCTGATGGAGTGTGGGGGTGTGTATTTTACAAGAATAGCAAGTTTTAATTAAAAATAAGTTAGGAAAATATGAAATTCTTATTAGACAATAGCTAGTAGGCTACGCAGGATCATGTGGTTGGTGAATCAGCTGTCCAAGACTCAGGATCTGCGGTGTCTCCCCACTGGCAAGCTGACCTTTGTGTGTGGTGGGGGAGAGTGGCCTCACCGAGTCTCTTGTCACTGAGGAATATGGAGAACTTGGCTGAAACCTACATCAGTGCTTAAAATAATATTTTCACAAAGTAATTTAAAATCAGATTTTTGCATTTATATGATATGTATATAAGTCATATAACAGACAAATTATATACTGAATATTACAATACTGCTTTATTTGTTGATAAATAGAGTCATGTTAATTTTCAAGTGTTAAAATGTACATTGGAAAACAGTTTGGGAAACACTACTGAAGGTGATGCACATGATTTAATTCACACTAACCAAAGCTGACAAACTAATTTTCATTTAAACTATGGTGGTTAGTAAGCAAATTTTCTACATTTTTTTAAACACCACTTAGAACTATAAGAGGAAATTCCCAGGGTCAAGCTGCAAAATCAAAAACGTGGCACTCTGCAACAGTCAGCTGTGACATCAGTTAGAGTGATCAGCAGTATTTTAAATTAGAAGAATGCCATCCTATGGTATCATTAAGTGTCCAACTTTATTGGCAATCAAAATGTTTCTGCTATAATTAATTATCAATTGTAAACTATTTACAATCAAAGCAAACCCTGCTTAAATGACTTCCCAGAATTTATTATGGACTACCCAGGGATTTGGGTGGCACGGTGGCACAGTGCACTGCTGCCTCTCAGTGCCAGGGACTCGGGCTCAATTCTGGCCTCTGGTGACTGTGTGGAGTTTGCACGTTCCCCTCGTGTTTGCCTGAGTTTCCTCCGGGTATTCCGGTTTATTCCCACACTCCAAATATGTGTGGGTTAGGTTGATTGGCCGTGCTAAATTGATACTTGGTGTCAGGGGATTAGTAGGATAAATATATGGGGTTACAGGGATAGGGCCTGGGTGGAATTGTTGTCGGTGCAGGCTTGATGGGCCAAATAGCCTACTTTTGCACTGTAAGGATTCTATACATAGGATAGAGAGTACAGAAACAGGCCATTCAGTTCAATCTGTCCATGCCAGTGTTAATGCTCACTCGAGTTTCCTCCCACCTTTTCTCATTTAAATCTAAATCATTGTAACCATACAATATCCCTCAATTGCATGTTCAGCTTCCCGTTAAATGCATCCATATTCGCTTTCTTGTAGCAGTGAGTTCCTTATTCCTGGAGTAAGTGTCTTCTGAATTCCCTATTGAATTTCTAAGTGATTGTCTTATTGATGGCCTCTAGTAGTGCTCTTCCTCACAAAAGAAAAACAATGGGGAGATGAATAAGCACTTTGTGGACGATTCTTCCAGCACGCTGTGCTGCGCAGTGGGCCAGGAGACATCAGTGGGAGACATTTTGCGGACTTCCCACTGGGCATCATGGCCTCCACATGTCTCCGGGACCAAGATTTTCAGTGTCATCGGCTCGAGCGGAGCTGATTACCATATTGAAATCAGCATTGCAATATGATTACCGGCCCAGGACTGAATTCTCTAGGCCTGCTAGCATGTCCCCTCGCTGGGAGTGATCACTCCTGCTCCCCACTAACCAGGAACAGGTGGCCCGACCCCACTAGAGGGAAGAGAAGGCTTAGAGTCCCCTCCCCTCGCGAGGTTGGGGGTAAGAAGGGATGGGACTGTCTGAAGAGGGGTTGGTGAGATTGGGGCTGGCTGGTGGAAGGGGAGAAACATATTAGGAGGGGCTGGTCTGGGAGTCTAGCGATCGGGGGTAGGGGCACCGGAAGGCCAATGATGAGGGGCTGCAGGGCTGGCCAGCAATCTGAAGGCCCGCAATGTGGGGCCACTGCGCATGCATCAATTGCTGCGCTGACCGATCGGCATGCTCGACATGTTTTTGCCCAGTGGCCTTCCTTTCTGCAATTATGACACCCACCTGGGCATCTGTCATTGGACAAACGCACCGTCACTTGCATGGCTCTAACATTCACAGTCATATCCCATTCTAATCAACTAAGGTATGTAACCAACTGTGTATAGATGGAGCCTTCTTCCAATCTGGTTTGTTAACTTTTAGCATTTTAAATAAATCCGATTTTAAAACCAGCTACAAACGCCGATTTTAACGGCATCAACATTAATGTACTGCTATCTATGTCTTCTGCGGTTACTTCCCGAATGCCAGGCTCGAGCCAAGTTGTCCTAAACCGTTCTTCATAATCGGGGATTTCTGCTTTCTGCTGGCATGCTGCTATTTTACCCCAGTCTGTCTTGCTTGGCGTGTATACCATACACCACAATCGAATCTGATTCCATCCTCCCTCGAGGTTTTATCTAAACTGACCTAGTCCTCCCTCAACATCAATCAGCAACATCCTACTGTTCCTGTCTGGAACCATAAAGGTTAATATCTGTACAGCATCCAACGGGTAAAGTCCATATTTTCCTTTCAAGCGCTTCAAAGCATCCTACGTCTTTGCTTCACTTTTCTTAGGGTGAGATATTTCTTTAGTCCATTTATCGATCTTTACTGGGTCTGTGGGTGTATGAACTGCTATGTTACCATATTTGTTCTTGGTACAAATGACTCCATTCCCATCTGTCGTTCTTTGAGACTCAATCATTACACTCTTACATTTTAGGGAGAAAAGGTTCTTGGGTGTTACTTCCTCTTTCTCATTTTCGGAGTCCTCCGAAGAAAAAGACTCATCTCCTCCATAGACTTACTTAGCTGTCTTGCCCGTACCTGTTGTTCTCTCCATTCCAGAACAGGGTACATTCTGGGGATAGGTATTTATGGAGGCTTGCTGTGCTTCAGGATCACATTTTCGTCTGTAGGTTTCCAACATTTCTACTTCTGCTTCTCCAAAGAGACTCAGACTGCGGCGAATTGATCCTGGAGCCCCTCAATCTTTCGGTTTGATTCCACACGACCGATAGTTTTATTTCGCTGTCTGAGTTGACCCATCCTGGAGAGGGACCAGCAAATCCAGTCCTTGCCAGGTAATCTGTTGGCTTGCTCCCATTCCCGCCTGGTATCGTCCAAGGTCCATTGTCCCTTGGAGGCTTCGTACTCCTGTTCAATTTCAGCAAAACGTTTTGGTAAATTAAACTGCTGCTCTACAAACTGTTTCAATTGTCGCATTATTTCTGGTTCTATTACATCCAGAGGGACCATTCCACCATTCTCTGTGGTAGGTAAATAATATTTACTATTCTTTTCTGCCATCCTTAACTCTGAGCAAGGGGGTCTCGAGTCAGTTGGTGTCGGCAATGACAGTGGGCTAACCTTTAGCCAAGGGAGCGCACTCAGTTGGGAGCCTCGAGTCAAAATCTCAGGATGAGATGTTTCAGAATATGGAATCACGCGGATGGCCAACCTGGAGTCACATAACAGAGAATTTTAGCTAAGAGGAGTTCTTACCTCTCGGCGTTGATGGGTTCATCGGTGCTCCTCAAGTCGAAATTCGATTGGTGATCCTGCCAACTACGGCAGAATTGTTAGATTCAAGAATTTGTCGACACCTCGTGGTCTGGTACAAGTATATGAGTTTATTAGGAGTTCCTTCTCTGTCTCTTACATGATGTTCACGGACTGCTCTATTGTTTTCTCTCTTACAAGTATTATTATACATTATCGTAGAGAACACCCATTCATATTCATTGATTAATTAACACATCTGCAGAGGTAGCTAACACTAATTGGTTCTGACCTCTGATCATGCACTGTTCATGAGATGGTGATCTCTGCCAAGGTTAGCTGATCACGAGCTGGGAATGTGTGCAACACATCTCAGCATGTTGTAATCTTGTAACATGCTCCAGCACAAGTGAAACCTGAAACCTCAGCATATTTTACTCAGCAGGATTTATCCCATGAGAACGTGTTCGTACAAATTCATTGTAGAAAATGTTATAAAAATTATAAAGGAAAAATAAAATAAAACAGTTGGCTTCCCACAGCGGGTTGCTGGTTTTCCTGCCATATTTGTAAACACTTTGGAAAAATTAATGGAAGGGGCGAGCCTCACAATGTTTATTCCTTTGATGTTCATCAATGATGCATAAGAGCAGGAATGTATGGACATGTAGGTCTTAGTTGGGGTGGCTGGAAAATTGTGGAGCAGCTGGAACCACCCCTTCCCTGCATCTGTGCCATTCTGTGTATAAAAATGTACAGTAAAAAGGGTCATGAACCATTCAGGTTATATTGCTCTAATTCATTTTTGTGCACTTATATTTTCACTATATCACCAATAATTACTGGTAAGGTTTGGTGGCGAAAATGACTCTGCAAATGCTTGGTGCCATGTATGTTGTGGCTGTGATTCCATAGTAGCATGCTGTGCTCTATGACCACTGATAGTCCCACGGTTTGCTCCTTCTTAGTCATCCTGTTATGCTGTGGCAGTGTTCAGTTGTGAGAGACCTGATCAAGGGTCAACAGTGTGTTTATAGATGGGAAGCAAGAGGGCAAATAGACAGGATAATGAGTATGGCTATGTTCATCATTCATCCACCCACTAAAACTTGGCAGTTAACTACATGGCCGCATAATTTCTGCACCAGGTAGTGATGGCATTTATGTTAGCTCCGTGTCTGTTCCTTGTAAAGCCACTCCATGATTTCAGTGTTCAGTAGGGTACACTTTAATTGGCCAGCAACACTGACATTTTTCTCATAGAAAAAGCCTATAATGGGCTAAAGCTTCTAGGGTCAGTCAACAGTTGGACAACATTCATGGCTTGGTCACTCGCCTGATAAGGCAACAACATCTTCGAGGATTTAACCACTGATCACCTAGCTCTCAGTGGACCTTTTGAAGATCAGCTTTTTATCTATGTCTGAGTCACCCACCACATGCCGGGTATGCCTCTGATCTCTCACTTCATCCCGGATAATGCTCCCCACCCCCCAGTTCAACCTGATTTATATTGACATTTCACAGTAATTTATTTTAGTTATTTTGTATCCTGGTGGACAGATAGTTAAGCCTGTAAGATTTGGAAATTTAGTATGGTTGGAATTGCGAATTTGTTTCTTCCAAACAGATCAGAAGTGTGATTGTTTTTAAGTGCTCTGATTGGTTATCTCCTTTAATGCTGTTCCATGGTTATCTGAATGCTGCTCCATGACCTGTTGTTACTACCAGCTTCACAAGAAAATTGGCAGTGCACTGTTAATTTCCTATCTCTTTCCTGTCTCTTCTGTCCCATCTCTCTACTCTCTATTTAGTCAATCTGAAAGTAATATTCAAAGTTCCTAGCAATGAAGGAAAGCTCCTGGATCCCACACCTGATCCAACAGAACCTGACCTGACAAGCCCCTGAGCTCTGCACCTCCTGATCCTTTTCCAACAAAGAATGCTGACCTGCACACACACCACACCCCATACCAGGAACCGCAGTTACCCCTTACATCCGGCTCAACTAGTGGCCTATGCGTCAACACCAATCGCTCACCAACTGTGGGGTGAGCTAACTATCAATACCCAACACTCCTGCAAGCCTTCCCTGACCATCCCATGAACGGATTGCAAACAATTACAGAATATATCACTAATTCTCTGTTGAGATGAGAAAACTGTTTATGTTGATCTCTTTATGATAAACATCACACTAACTGTGGTATCTGTATAATATAAAAATTAATTAAGCTCTCCTGATTATATACTGTCAAATTCTCTAGCTAAGATGTGAGAATTACCTCAATGTCTGTGTGAGGGAGGAAAATCCATACAACAAGAGAAAAAAATTCCCGATACAGTTCAGCAACCCTGCCTAAAAATGTTCCGCAGAGAGGACCTGGTGCCACCAGGCCAGCCCTTCCCACAACCAACAAACCACCAGCATCAACCACTGATATCCAGATATGAACTACCAGGCGAGCATGGCACCAGATACAGCCATAACCTGAGAATCACAACTCAACACGAGGCGTTGTCCACACATACCAACACTTCCTACTCAAAAAAACAAGAACCACAAATATTAAGGATCCCCCCCTCACCAAGCCAGACTCCAGCAGACTAGACACAAAAGGTCAAAAGCACTCCCCAGCTCCTCACACCAAGGGCCTAGGATTTTTAACATAGATTTAAATCATCTCTTGATCTATAATACTCAAAACTTTAATAGTTATGTAATGTTTGTTACTATGCTGTTTTATTGCTGTTGTGTTTGTGTTAGCATCTGAGGTCACATTGATTTTCAACAAATAAAATGGCGTCACATTGGAAAATAGTTCGGGAAGCATTATTCAAAAATATTGCCTGAATCCCAGAACTGCAAGTAATGAAAATGTAATTTTGGGTGGTCACCATAAAATTATGGACCTGTACATGATTTAAAATTAAAACTTTTACTGCGCTACTATTTTCATTATGGGCAGTAACTTACATCTGATTCTATTTGTACTGACATTTCTCCTGAGGTACTTTCTCTTTAGTTGTGTTTTTTGTGTAGTGAAACTGGGATTTTGTTCCAAACTATTTACTCTCAACTAACCCATTGCTCATGAGTTGGGATGATTAAATTCTTAAGTGATTAAGGTATTGTCGATGGGCTGAGCTGAGTTTCTCTTACAATGAGTCCATACAGACATGACAGACCAAGTGGCTTCCTTCTGAGCGGTCGCCATTCTTTGATTCTAAATGCTGGCTGAACATTTACAGTTGGTAGTTGAAATTTTATTTTCAGTCTAAATTCTTGAAAATCTTGTCATTTTATGTTTGGCTTTAACAATTAAAAATGCAAAAAATAGTGATGGGAATTGGTTGGAGCTTGGTGGAGTGGTGCTTCATGGAGATGGATTCAGACAAGTCTCCATATGTTGAAGATTGCCAGTGTGAGGACTGATCCATGTGGGAGCCCGTTGGTTAGTGTTGGAAGGAATGAACGAACTAAGTCTTCAGAGACTGTGTAGGACTTCAAGAAAAATGGCTTTACTCAAAATGCATGAGGGAGAGCAGAATTTGGAGCTGTAATTCCAGCTTCCCTCCGAGCTACTCTGCTAATCACAGGTTCTTACATATTCTTATACTTTTTCACGTTACAAAGTGCGACATTTCAATTTGGTCATCAGATTGTTACTTCAAATTTGTTAAAGTTCTGTTTTGATCACATTATGTTGATCCATTGTCCAGTGTACTTTAATCGTTTTCTAGACATATCCTGTCTACCTGTTTATAATATCAAAGCATTGTGTTTGTCAAACCGATTTCAATGGTGTGTTAATTGCCCCATCCCCCTGATACTTGATTAGTTTTCCAGAGGCACAATGGCTCCTCTTGACATTGGAGCCTTGATAAGATATTGATTCTCTTATTGTTGCTGTAACCTCGGAAAGATCTCACCTTGGGTGTGACTGTGTTAGTGCTGTCTGGGATATGGTAATTTTTCTGTCTGGGATATGGTAATTTGTCATGTCTGCCCACAATGAGTCAGGCTGCCTGTTTAACCCTTTCCATTCATTCCTCTCCTGCTGCAGCCCACACTCCCTGGGTTTGCCCTGCTACAGTTAGACATGGACAACTGATTTGATTTCCAAGGTGCACCTCTGGGATCTGGTCTGGGGTGGGTGGAGGGCAGGAATTGGTCCTGGCTTCCCAGGCTAAAGAACTCCAGGACATTGAGAAAACACTCATTGCACATCCATGGCCTTTGAAAATCTACTTCAGAAAATTGAAACTTTGACCAAATGCTGCCATTTCTGTGGCAGCTTTCAATCTAAGTTACTCAAAAACCAGGAAAAGTTTTGTGACTGCCCATTTTCACATGATGTGGAGATGCCGGCGTTGGACTGGGGTAAACACAGTAAGAAGTTTAACAACACCAGGTTAAAGTCCAACAGGTTTATTTGGTAGCAGAAGCCACACAAGCTTTCGGAGCTCTTAGCCCCTTCTTCAGGTGAGTGGCTCACCTGAAGAAGGGGCTAAGAGCTCCGAAAGCTTGTGTGGCTTTTGCTACCAAATAAACCTGTTGGACTTTAACCTGGTGTTGTTAAACTTCTTATTATTTTCACATGACCAGACTCCAAAATTTCTTGATATCACTTGACCGTTTACTGACCTACTGGTAATACCACCATAACACCAGTGAATCTCCTAATTAAACTGGCTGGTACTACTCAGCAGAAGAGCCAACACACTACGCAGTGCTTCACCCGCCCTGGTCCAGACAATAGTAGACTACTGTTGCTCAATCTGGTTCAGGAGCCGCCACACAGCAAGGAAGTTATGAAGATTTTCTTTGGAATGTTGGACCAACACAGCTCAAGTGACTTGCTGTGCTAGCACAGATATTTGCAGGGGAAACATCTTCCTCTGAGAACACCATTGACTGATTGCTAACAAAGCATTCCCATTGAGGCAGGACATCAAAACCAAACCTTATGCAACTATCTGAACCCGTAGCTCCCACTGAAACATACTCTATATCCTGCGAATTGATGACAGCTGCAACTCACAATGGCGCACCTTCTGGTGGATTGCAAACATCACCAACTACAACCTGGTAACTAACCCAAGTGGTAAAGCCCCAGGTTTCAACCTCCAATGGAAAATCTGGACAACCCTCAACCACGTGAGGATAGACCAGGGAAAATATGGTCACCTGCTCTACAAGTGGAACAACTCAAATTGTGGCTGTGGACATCCAAGTCAGACTGTCAACCACATACTGAACTCTTGCTGCCCTGAGAGATTCATTCCTTGTGGCACCTCAACCACTCACACTGTCAGCTGAAGCTGTTGAATGGATTGTTAACCTTGATATTGAACTATAGCAGTTTCTCCACACATGAAATATATATAGTCTACTCTCTACAAGAGCAGGCATTTGAAGTTCATCTAGGTTTCTGTAAAAAGCAACAAATCATAAAAATGAGCAGTGATTGGGCTATTTTTATTGTGTACTGTAATTATCATGTTTCTAAAACAGCCCTACATTAAATGTTTGAGGTTTTGATGTTATTTAAAACTGTCAAATCAACTTAGGTTTGTAATTAACACATGACATTCTTTCTGTCCACAGGGGAACTATTTTGCATGGAAAACGCCTTAATAGTTACTTCCCATAGCATAAGGTGAAAAATAATTTTCTTTATGGATAATGAGCTAAATCTTCTGATAATTTATACGTTTAGTTATCCTCAGAGTTTGAGTGTGTGTGAGAGTGTGTAAGTGTGTGTGCATGTCTGATTTATAAATCCTGAGGGCATCAATTTACAGGAGTACATGAAGAATTTCATGTACCACTCAGTAGCACAAAGTCAATGAAGTCATGTACCACTCAGTAGCACAAAGTCAATGAAGTCAGAAGAGTTCAGATTTGAAACCTTGTTTGTGCTCACTTAAGTCCTGTCTTGTCAGCTTGGATCGGGAATGTCTCAACTTGTTGAGACTCTGAATTGGACTTGATTTGATTGAATTGGAATAAAAACAAAAAAAAAGTGATTCTAAACAGAACTAAAGAAGGGAGAAGTGTTAGATATTAAACTGTAGCTGGGAAAGATTGCAACAAGATGTAGCAACTTTGAAAACAAAAAACAGATGGCCTGATGTGGAGGGAGGGGGGAAGGGTGGGTTATTGCATTGAGACAATAAATGTATGTTTTTTTTAAAAATGGCTTAAGATGGCGGAGTAAAGTCACAGTATAAATTTGTTGGACTCGGTGTTGGGTCCAAAGAGCTCTAACGTGTCTCATTGGAACATGAATTGCTGCTCCTCTAGCTTGCGTTGGGCTTCACTGGAGCATTGTAGCAGGCCAGGGACGGACATGTGCACGTTGGAGCAAGGTGCTGAGTTAAAATGGAGGGGACTGAAAAATTGGGGTCATGCTTGCGGACTGACAAAGGTGTTTCACAAAGCAGTCACCCAATCTGAGTCTAGTCTCCCTATTGTAGAGGAAAATACATTGGAACCAGCAAATACAATTGACCAAAGTGAAGGGCGTGCAAGTGAAAAACTGCTTAACCTGAAATGGTGAGGGAGGAGGTAAGGGGGCATGTGTTGTACCTTCTACGATTGCAAGGGAAGCTGCTGTGGAAAGGGGAAGGAGAGTTGGATGTGATGGAGGAGTGAACCAAGCTGTCAGAGGGAAGCAGTCCCTGCGGAATGCTGATAGATGGAGTGGGGTGAAGATGCGTTTTATGGTAGCATCATACTGGAGTTGGCATAAATGGTGGAGGATGATCTTTGAATGGGAGGCTAGTGGGGTAAAAATAAGGACAAGAGAGACTCTATCATGGTTCTGGGAGGGAGGGAAAGGAGTGAGGTCTGGGAAATGGGTCGAACCCAATGCCCTGTTAATTACGGGGGGGCAGGGAGGGGAAGCCTCAGTTAAGGAAAAAAATCAGCCATGTTATAACACCATTTTCAAAGGTGGCATCATCAGAACACATACAGTGGAGGTGGAGAAACTGGGAGAATGGGATGGAGTCCTTACTGGAAGTGGGATGTGAGGAGCTATAGTTTTGGTAGCTGTGGAGATTTGATTTGGTTTATTATTGTCACATGTATTAGTATACAGTGAAAAGTATTGTTTATTGCATGCTATACAGACAAAGCATACCGTTCACAGAGAAGGAAAGGAGAGTGCGGAATGTAGTGTTACAGTCATAGCTAGAGTGTAGAGAAAGATCAACTTACTGCAGGGTAGATCCATTCAAAAGTCTGACGGCAGCAGGGAAAAAGCTGTTCTTGAGTCAGTTGGTATGTGACCTCAGACTTTTGTATCTTTTTTCCGACAGAAGAAGGTGGAAGAGAGTATACCCGAGGTGCGGGGATCCTTAATTATGCTGACTGCTTTTCCGAGGCAGCAGGAAGTATAGACAGAATCAATGGATGGGAGGCTGGTTTGCATGATGGATTGAGCTACATTCACAACCTTTTGTAGTTTCTTGTGGTCTTGGGCAGAGCAGGAGCCATACCAAGTTACATTCACTACAAACACTACATTCTGCACTCTCCTTTCCCCCTTGAATGGTATGCTTTATCTGTATCGCATGAAAGAAGAAACAATACTTTTCACTGTTTACTAATACATGTGACAATAAATCAAATTAAAAAAAGGAGTTGGGTTTGAAATGAATGTTGGTGATCAGTCTCGGTGAAAATGGAGATAGAGGGATTTTTTGTAAGGGAAGTGTTGGAGATGGATCATGTGAAGGTGAGAGAGAGGTGGAAATTGGAAGCAAAATCAATAATTTTTTTCCAAGTCCAGAGAGCATGAAGTGACACCAATATAAATCATCGATGTAACAAGTAAAGAGTTGCGGGAGGGGGCCTGAATGGGACTGGAACAGACAGTGTTCCATAACCTACAAAAACACAGGCATAAACTGAGGCCCATGTGCTTTATATTCAGGAAGTGAGGCAATTATTTAGTGACAGAACAAGTTCAACCAGGCAGAGGAGAGTGGTGTGGACATTCAGGCCTTCGCTCAAGGAAGAAGTAGAGAGCCCTCAAACCCTCCTGGTGTGGGGTGGAGGTGTAGAGGGATTGGACATTCATAGTGAAGAGGAGGCAGTTAGAGCCAGGGAACTGTAGATATGACATAGGGCATAAGAGGAATCATGACTGTGACTGGACATGGGGAGAGAGAATGGAGTCAAGAAAGGAAGAAATAAGTTCTGTGGGCAGGAACACATTGATATGATGGGTCTACCAGACCTGTTTGTGGATTTTGGGAAGAAAGTAGAAGCAGGCTGTGCAGGATTGGGGTCTATGAGGTTCAAGGCTGTGGAGGGAAGGTCCCCTGAAGTGATGAGATCAGTGACCATCTTGGAAACAATGGCTTGATGTTCGGTGGTGGGCTCATGGTCCAGGGGGAGGTAGAAAGAAGTGTCTGAGAGTTGACGCTCAGCTTCTGTGATGTAACGGTCAGTACTGCAGAAACTAACAACCGTTGTCAGCAGGTTTGATCTCAAGGTCAGGGTTTGGCCCAAGAGAACCGACTGCAGCAAGTTCAGAGGGAGACGGATTGGAGTTGCTGAGAGGGGCAGAGAAATTGAGACACTAATGGTGCGCTGATAGTTTTCAATTAAAGATGAAGGGCAGGTAGGAGGCTAGAGGATGGGGTTCCAGGTAGACTGAGAATACTGGAGGTGGGTGAAAGAATCCATTGAATTGGGGAAAATCTCAGCAAGTCTAGTAGAATCTGTAGACGAACAAAACAGTTAACGTTTCGAGTCTGTTCAGCTCTACCATAACTAAAGAGAAGGAGAAATTAAATCTTTCAATGAAAGATGGCCAGTTTTTAAACTTAATGCCTTCTCAAATTCTTGCTTTCACGAGTATTTAAAATATATTTACTGCTTTAACTAATATGACAAATTTCTTGATGTCGAAGCTGGTGCTATTTCTATCCAACAGTTTCAGTGTTATGAAACTGCATTATTTTAATGAAGTTATGTACGCTACACGAGTTTCAAAAGGTTGAAACTGGAGTTTTCGGAAATGTGGAAAGTTTCAAATATTTTTATTGCTTTCTGTTTCCGTAACTGCAATTTTTCAAAGAAAATTACAGCACAGGAACAGGCCCTTCGGCCCTCCAAGCCTGTACTGACCATGCTGTCCGACTTAACTAAAACCCCCTACCCTTCTGGGGACCATATCCCTCTATTCCCATCCTATTCATGTATTTGTCAAGATGCCCCTTAAAAGTCACTACCGTATCCGCTTCCACTAACTCCCCCGGCAACAAGTTCCAGACACCCAGTACTCTCTCTGTGTAAAAAAAAAAAAAATCTGCCTCATACATCTCCTTTAAACCTTGCCCCTCACACCTTAAACCTATGCCCCCTAGTAATTGACTCTTCCATCCTGGGAAAAAGCTTCTGACTATCCACTCTGTCCATGCCTGTCATAATCTTGTAGACTTCTATCAGGTCACCCCTCAACCTCCGTCGTTCCAGTGAGAACAAACCAAGTTTCTCCAACCTCTCCTCATAGCTAATGCCCTCTATACCAGGCAACATCCTGGTAAATCATTTCTGTACCCTCTCCAAAGCCTCCACATCCTTCTGGTAGTGTGGCGACCAGAATTGAACACTATATTCCAAGTGCGGCCTAACTAAGGTTCTATAAAGCGCCAACATGACTTGCCAATTTTTAAACTCAATGCCCCGGCTGATGAAGGCAAGCATGCCGTATGCCTTCTTGACTACCTTCTCCACCTGCATTGCCACTTTCAATGACCTGTGTACCTGTACACCCAGATCCCTTTGCCTAGCAATACTCTTAAGGGTTCTGCCATTTACTGTATATTTCCTATCTGTATTAGACCTTCCAAAATGCATTACCTCACATTTGTCCAGATTAAACTCCATCTGCCATCTCTCCGCCCAAGTCTCCAACTGATCTATATCCTGCTGTATCCTCTGGTGGTCCTCATCGCTATCCACAAATCCACCAACCTTTGTGGTCGTCCGCAAACTTACTAATCAAACTAATTACATTTTCCACCAAATCATTTATATATATTACAAACAGCAAAGGTCCAGCATTGATCCCTGAGGAACGCCACTTGTCACAGCCCTCCATTCAAAAACGCACCCTTCCACTGCTACCCTCTGTTTTCTTTGTTTGTTCTTTGTTGTCGTTCATCGGATAGATGATGGCCATATATCCATAGATGTTCTGTATGGTGAACCTACCTCTTTGTCACGATCTCCTGGGTGTCAAAACTCCGCGACAAGGACACCTGCAAACAAGATATGAAAATGACAAACGTTGACACTGACAACTGGGAAACAGTTGCTGATGACTGTAACCTCTGGGGGCTGCCTGGAAGGATATTGGAAGAAGCAACAGAAGTGAAAGTTCAGCTGGCCGAGAAGAGAGCTAAGAAAAATCAGAGTCCTGTGAATCATGCACCATTTCAGCACACTCAGAAAATGCAGCAGAGACTGCTAGAGTGGGACTCCCAAGCCATACCAGGCAACATTTAACAGAGAGTTGACCACCATAGGGCAGACAATTGTCTGACAAGACGGAATGCTGCTGCCATACATGGGTTGGAATTTAATGTTGGCCATGGAACAGGGAGTTGGGGTGAGGGGGCACATTGTATCACGTGGGAGGTGCAGGATCAGTGCTCTGTCAGGATAAAAGGCCGAAATTATACAGTGGAGGGGAGAAAGTGGGACAGACCACAAGGTGGGAAGGTAATTTTGATGCCTTTGCATCTCATTGTAACAGATTAACGTGGAACGTTTTGCAATTAAATGATACATTTGGAGTTAAGTGTGAGGTGTACAGGATCATAGGGCTTCAGTTTCCCAGCTGCTTAAACCTGGCAATGAGCAGTTGAGTCTGTTTGAGGGGAAGGTGAGCCTGCCACAACTTGGGCATGTTTTTTGAAGAGGAGGCTGTGAATCATTGCAGGGTAGTTGAGGGTAACTATGGGGCAGTTGAGAGTGATGTTGGGGACGTTGAGAGTGATGACAGGGAGAAGAGAAAAGGTCTACTTGCAGGAGCTTGGTACCTTGAAGAGGTACTTTGACCAGTGGTGAAAGATGTTTCTTGACAACCATGGAGAACATGCCCTTGCCAGGGTCTTGACATCTGCAGAGCTCTTGGAGGCAACATGGGTATCATCCACTTGACCTGTGTTCCTGGAGCCCTGGAGGGACGAAGTATAACTCAGATATTAGAGGGATGTTTTTTACACAGAGGGTGGTGGGGGCCTGGAATGCGCTGCCAAGTAGGGTGGTGGAGGCAGGCACGCTGACATCGTTTAAGACTTACCTGGATAGTCACATGAGCAGCCTGGGAATGGAGGGATACAAACGATTGGTCTAGTTGGACCAAGGAGCGGCACAGGCTTGGAGGGCCGAAGGGCCTGTTTCCTTGGCTGTACTGTTCTTTGTTCTTTGCTGAATCTGGGCACAATTTGACTTGGGAATCTGCTTTCAGGCGCCCCCATACGCACTTAGCCTGAGAAAGAAATCGCGGGTCTGAATCACGCTGTGGGCGGGGCTTAGCACGTCTGAAACGATCGGAGCTCTGAACTGCGCATGAAAAAGCACGCCCATGTCAGATCGCTCCCGGGCCGCAGAAAGTGGAGAAAGCAGCCCGGGAGCGAAAAGCGGGAGTGATGGCCCCCACAGACATCGCTGTTCCCCTTATCCATCCAACCCCCACTACCCAGACCGGTCGGGACCCCCTGCCCCCGTCTCCCCCACCAGAGATTCATCTAGCCCCCCGCCCCAGATCTGGCCTCACTCTCTCGTCGTCATCGCCCCGCCCCCAAGAGAATGATCTGGCCTCACATCTGACCTGCCTCCTTCTCCCCCCCCCTTCCCCAACCAGACAACAATCAGGCCTCCTCCTCCCCCCCCCCCTCCCCACCAGAGATACATCTGACCTGCCTCTTCCTCCCTCCTCCCCACCACGATCTGAGTCAGAGAGCCATTGGAAACGCTGAACTCGCCTCTTCAACAGCTGGAGCGCTTGAATCAGACTTTTATTCAGCATGTCCATTTTGGCACGATTCCGGATCGGCGAACGTGGTGTAAAGGGGGAAATGCTGATAAAGTTGGGTGGGCAGTTCATTAATTCAATTTAAATGCATGCAAATGCTTTTAAATCGCCGTTGCGCCCGTTTCGGGTGCGATTCGGATCGCGGCCATTCCCAGGTCTCGGTGAAGTGGCCAACTGCGCGGACGCGGGTGCGGATCACGTTAATGGCCTCACACCCGACTTTACCGCGTTTTCGCGCCCAAAAACGGGTGCGACACAATGGTAAAATCGGGCCCCTATGTCATTCATCAACAGAAAAGGTTTCCATTCCATTAATGTGTAATTGGGGTGCAACCACATAAGATGTTTTTTATTATTTGTTCATGGCATGAAGGTGTTACTGGCTGGGCCAGTATTTATTGCCCTTCCCTGGGAGCATTTAAGAGTCAACCACATTGCTGCGGATCTGGAGTCACATGTAGGCCAGACCAGGTAAAAATGATAGATTTCCTTCCCTATAGGATGTTAGTGAACCAGGTGGGTTTTTAGGAAAATTGACAACTGTTTCATGATCATCAGGTTTTTATTAAATTTCAAATTTTACCATCTGCCATGGTGGGATTTGGACCCTTGTTCACAGAGGATTATCCTGGGTCTTTGGATTACTTGGCCAGTGACAATACCACTACGCCACCATGTCTGCTACATGTGTGTTTGGTTCCCTGATTGCTCTCATGATGTTTACATTCTGTCCATTCCCTGTTGCAGCTCTTTGAGGGCCCTCCACACCAGTACAGATAGATTCTTGATGACACTCAGTCATAGAGGTTTACAGCATGGAAACAGGCCCTTCGGCCCAACTTGTCCATGCCACCCTTTTTTTTTAAACGCCTAAGCTAATCCCGGTTGCCCACATTTGGCCCATATCCCTCTATACCCATCGTACCCATGTAACTGAATGCTTTTTAAAAGACAAAATTGTACCCGCCTCTACTACTACCTCTGGCAGCTTGTTCCAGACACTCACCACCCTCTGTGTGAAAAAATTGCCCCTCTGGACACTTTTATATCTCTCCCCTCTCATCTTAAACCTATGCCCTCTTGTTTTAGACTCCCCTACCTTTGGGAAAAGATATTGACTATCGAGCTGATCTGTGCCCCTCATTATTTTATAGACCTCTATAAGGTCACCCCTCAGCCTCCTACGCTCCAGAGAAAAAAGTCCCAGTCTATCCAGCCTCCTCTTATAACTCAATCCATTAAGTCCCGGTAACATCCTAGTAAATCTTTTCTGCACTCTTTCTAGTTTAATAATAACCTTTCTATAATAGGGTGACCAGAATTGCACACAGTATTCCAAGTGTGGCCTTACCAATGTCTTGTACAACTTCAGCAAGATGTCCCAACTCCCGTATTCAGTGTTCTGACCGATGAAACCAAGCATGCCGAATGCCTTCTTCACCACTCTGTCCACCTGTGACTCCACTTTCAAGGAGCTATGAACATGTACCCCTAGATCTCTTTGTTCTGTAACTCTCCCCAACGCCCTACCATTAACTGAGTAAGTCCTGCCCTGGTTCAATCTACCAAAATGCATCACCTCGCATTTGTCTAAATTAAACTCCATCTGCCATTCGTCAGCCCACTGGCCAATTGATCAAGATCCCGTTGCATAATCCTCTAATCCAAATTCCGAAGGTGTCTCTTCCAGTGACTAGGATGTCATCCAGGGAGCACTGAACTCCACTTAGCCTACTCAGGATCTGATCCATTGCTCTTTGAAAGAATGCCAGAGCAGATATGACACTAAATGGTCAGAAGTCCCTGTGACTTCTGGTCTACAGTCCTCCGTAAGTATGCCTGGTTCAGGTTGATTTTGCTAAAATGATGGCCTCCTTGCCAATCTTGCAAACAGGTCATTAATGTGAAGTACTGGGTACTGTTCTGCATGCAACAGTGGATTAAGAGTGACTTTGAAGTCTCCACAAATCCGTACAGATCCATCTTTTTTAATGACTGCTACAATTGGTGAAGTCCCTTCAATAATACTGACTGTCTTCACCAGTCATTCCAGGTCAGCCTCCACTTTCAGCCTAATAGCAAACGGTACCGACCTTGCCTTCAATTTAACTGCAGTAAGTAGTCTCACAACACCAGGTTAAAGTCCAACAGGTATATTTGGTAGCACGAGCTTTCGGAGCATTGCCCCTTCATCAGGTGAGTCAATTTAACTGTGACGTCTTTCATATTCTCCAGTCGTCATCACATATAACCATGTGTTTCTGTAGAATTTTTGTAAGGCCTCAATCTCCAATAGTCATCAGGTGGACTTCAGTCCTGTTCAGTCGAATTTTCTCTAACCATATTTGACACATGAATGCTGAATAATTGCCCTTTACTACATGTAGCGACAAATCTGCTGTTTGTCTGTTAAGTTACACAGCCTTCGATGCGGCTCTTCAGTGGAACCACCAAATGTGTATGTCTTGAACACTTCTTGACACTTTCAAGAGAGTATGTTTGTATTTTTCCTTGTATACAGTTTCTGGCACCAGCGAGACTGCTGCCCCAGTTTTGATTTCTATCTCTATTAGCAGTCCATCTAGTGGAGTGAGTTACCAGCACCAGCAATAGCTCGCACATTTAGTGATAATTCATCCTCCGACTGTTTCTCTTGACCCTTTTGCACAGCATGGACACCTTCCTTTATTATATTTACGTGTTGTTTTGGTTTACTTTTGCTTCCTATTGTTTTTCCTCGTACCTTGCTTTTTCTTCCAGCAGGCTTGCTCTATGTGACTTTTTTTCCCCACAACTTCTACATATTATACTTGTACCAGCATTCTGCAGCTGAATGCCCTGGCTTTGTACATAGGTGGCATGTACGAGTTTCAAAACTCAGTGTCGATTCGGTGGACATTTTGTGTGTCCGAGTATTCAAACTCAGTCGTTGAGCCTCTTTTGCAGCGAGCACCATCAAAACAGCAATTTCGTTGGCCTTTTTCAGAGTAAGGTCACTCTGTTAGCAATCATTTATATATTGCCTCACTTCAACAGACAACAGATCAGTCTGTCCTGAATTGTATCATTCAGCACTTCACCGAACCCATAGTACTCTGCAAGCCCTTTTAATACAATCACAAATTGCACACTTGATTCTCCCTCTTCTTGATGTCTTTTGTGGAATCTGAAGCGCTCAGTAATCACCAAAGGCCTCAGCGAATACTAGGCTTGCGGAATCTCTACAATTTGTTCACAAAAATTGGCACTAAACTCCTGAGATTGAAGGCTTTTTCTCCATCATGGTCAGGAAATGGGAACCCTATTATTTTATGTTATTTTGTTTGCTTGCACAAAATAGTCAAAACGCTCAGCATAGGAACCCCATCATTCCACATTTTCATCAAACAGTGTTATGGCACCCCCATTTTCTTCTTAATGAAGGTTCCCCATATGCACACTTTGTAATGTGTTTTCAGCAGCTACCAGCATCAACCCAAGCTTTAACCTCTTTTTTTAAATACCCCCAGCTCTATAGTTGCTCTGCAGAGGATCATTATTCATGTCCACCTTGCCCATGATGTCTGGAACACATGCTTTTCTTCTAAGTCTTTTCCAACTTTGTGTTAATTTGTTTCTCCTCCTGGGTGGCTAGCAAGCGTCATTTGAAGTCCACATTGCTAGTTTTTGTGTTGTGTATTGTAGTATTGATGCTAGGAAGCACAAAGACGTAAAAACTACTAACAAGGTGTGACCACTACATGTAGGCTGCTTCTTCACTCTGGCATTTTCCCCATGCTAATAACCTGTGATGTCACTTCTACCGATGACATGCATGTAGTAACACACAGTGCTTACTGCAGCTACTAAGACTCAATATTAATATATAACATTTGAGTATTTTTGGTGGCTTCTGTTTTTATTTCAGACCGTTTCTTGCTTTTTCTCCAAAGTTCAACCTGCTGTTCTAGCATTTAAGTTTAGTGACTGCTAATCCTTGTTTCAAGATCTCTGCAGTGTTTGTGAATATATGGCTTCTAATCTTCCCTATTTGGTGATTGTGGTTGAAAGTAAAGGTTATTGAATTAATTTATCTTGTAATTTGAGGTGGCATTTTGTGGGTGATTGGTAGCTTCATGGATGAGTGAGCAGCATGTTGGAACCATTCTGTGGCAGAAGTAAACAGTGTCTCGTTTTAAATTGTAGAATATATTTTCATAAATTCTAGGCCAATATATTAAAATAAAATGAAACCCTGTTACATTCTGAAAATAATTTCAGTATCTGTTTAAAGGATGTGAAACAAATAAGCAAATACTGCATGGGAATTGGTGATAATTTTAAGGATAGTGGTCTGATATGGTTAATGAACTAGCCCTAATCCAAATCTAATCAGGTTTGTTTGGCCAGTACTGTAGGTTGTGTAAATGTGACCATAGTGGTTTGAAATTAATGGGGATGTGGTGTCTGCTTATTAAAACCACTATTTATTGTGATCACAATTAGAGTTGGGAGTAAACTCAATTTATAACTTAAGAAATGTAGTAACATTTAATATGTAGTAGAAATGGCAACAACAAATGCTGGAAACATTCAGTATTTAAACATATGCAGCGAGCAGATATAGTTTCAAGTATAGAAACATAGAAAAACTACAGCACAAAACAGGCCCTTCAGCCCCACAAGTTGTGCCGAACATATCCCTACCTTTTAGGCCTACCTATAACCCTCCATCCAATTAAGTCCCATGTACTCATCCAGGAGTCTCTTAAAAGACCCCATTGAGTTTGCCTCCACCACCACTGACGGCAGCCGATTCCACTCGCCCACCACCCTCTGTGTGAAAAACTTCCCCCGAACATTTCCCCTGTACCTACCCCCCGGCACCTTAAACCTGTGTCCTCTCGTAGCAGCCATTTTCACCCTGGAAAAAAGCCTCTGAGAGTCCACCCGATCTATGCCTCTCAACATCTTATATACCTCTATTAGGTCTCCTCTCATCCTTCGTCTCTCCAAGGAGAAAAGACCGAGCTCCCTCAGCCGATCCTCATAAGGCATGCCACTCAATCCAGGCAACATCCTTGTAAATCGCCTCTGCACCCTTTCAATCTTTTCCACATCCTTCCTGTAATGAGGCGACCAGAACTGAGCACAGTACTCCAAGTGGGGTCTGACGAGGGTCTTATATAGCTGCATCATTATCCCCGGACTCCTAAAGTCAATCCCTCGATTGATAAAGGCCAGCACACCATATGCCTTCTTAACCACCTCCTCCACCTGCGGGGCCGATTTTAGAGTCCTATGGACCCGGACCCCAAGGTCCGTATGGTAGAAATTACAGATGAAAAACATTTTAGAAAGGAATAAAACAAATGGAAGGAAGGGAGATAACACATATGGACTCTGGACTCTATACCTTGTGTGTTGACTTGATTTTACTTTTTATTTCCAGAATTTTAGGCTACTGGGGCATGTATGCTTTGCCATTTTTTTCTGCTTTTATTTCTACCTGCCTTGAGTATTACCCCTACCACTCCCGAACTGCGTCAACTATTCACATCTGCTCCATGCCTTGTAAATCTTTCTCAAATAAACTTTGTACTTTCTTATGTTAATACTACTTTTGTTTTTAACCATCTATTGTTTGCCATTGAAGGATTTCATGGATCATTCTATTCCTTCTCTTATGTAATAATCTTTATTTGTATTTTTTCCACTTCCTTTTGACCTTTTTTAATATGATTTATCTGAAGTTTCTGAAAAGGGGGGCGGTTTTCCGGCCCCTTTTTGCAGAAGACATGAATCCTGTTATGGCAGGAAAATCTCGCAAGAGGGCCATAACTGGATTTGCGGCGGGGAGATCTCAGAATGAGAACTTCCCTGCACCCTGCTGGTGACGGTCATTAGGTTCACACTGAATCTGAGTACCATGGATTAACATGCATTTAAATATTCAAAAATGGCTTTACACTGGGGGCACAGAAGCCAATGTAGCCCTGGGTGGTCAGGGATCTGGCAGGCACCCTTTCACGGTGGGGCCTATAAGGAGTGGTGCCTATATGGGTGGTGCTAAAGGGGTTGAGGTCGAGAGGCAATCCCATAGGGTAATGGAGGCTGGCGGGGGGGAGGGGGTCTCCTCAATATTAAATTGACATCAGGATGCCCTTTAAAAAGGGCATCCCAATCTCTGTGGAACTGCCCTACCTCGTGTCTTTAGGTCCATCACAATAACGGCGCAAAACACACCTCCTGCTTTAAAATGGCAAAATGTCACAATGTTTGGAGAGAAAGCCTGCCTGTTTCTCTGGGGAGAAACACGCTGGTTTTCATTCAGTACCTGACACTTTGCCATTTCTTTGGGAAAATTCCATCCAAGGTGTCTGTGCCTGAAACATTGGGCACAAACTTTTTCACTTTCACTGCATAGGCGATAACTTGATGGCATGGATTACCTACTCATTTCAATTGAATGAAAATTGGATAGATTTTCTAATGGAAGATCTCCTCAGCTAGGTTCAACGTAGGCACTGGAAGCCACAGTTAACTCATCTGTTTTCTCTACAGAAGCTGCCTTGCTTTAAGCATTTCTAGAATTATCTGTTTATATTTGGAAGCTGGGGAGACTGGTTGTGATCGGAATAAAGAGTTATGGCAATGGGAGATATTCAGATTGGAGAAGATTGAAGTCATGTATACTCGGAGTCACTAAGGTCCACTTTTACTTTTGATTTTGTTATACCCACTGTAACTTCCCCTGGAGTTTTCTGGATTATAGAATAACTTTTGAATACTTTACCACAGTGTATGAAGTGGATATAAATATGTGTCTGAGACAGAAATCATGCCAAAACCAATATTCATAGAATCATAGAAACACTACAGTGCAGAAAGAGGCCATTCGGCCCATCGAGTCTGCACCGACCACAATCCCACCCATATCCCCCCATATCCCTACATATTTTACCCGCTAATCCCTCTAACCTACGCATCCCAGGACACTAAGGGGCAATTTTTGGCATGGCCAATCAACCTAACCCGCACATCTTTGGACTGTGGGAGGAAACCGGAGCACCCGGAGGAAACCCACGCAGACACGAAGAGAATGTGCAAACTCCACACACACAGTGACCCAAGCCTGGAATCAAACCCAGGTCCCTGGAGCTGTGAAGCAGCAGTGCTAACCACTCTGCTACCGTGCCGCCGGTAATTAATCATTGTATTAAGACACAAAAGTGCACATTTTCAAATCCATTCATTTGAAAATAAAGGGTGATGCACTTGTGCATGCAGAGGAGTCCAAAATAAATTGAGCATCATCAATAGTTAAGCAATGCAGTCAATAAATATAATAAATGTATTCATACAAATTCATGTACTTCAAGGCATATAAATCTCATTGCATTTATAGTATACGTTTGAAGACACTTGCAGTTATTTCATGTTCTTACATTTACTCATTCACTTACATTCTCTTTGCTCCACTTTTGATCCAGTGTCTAGTACCTGTTAAGCAGGGCCACTAGCCCAGGGTCAGGCAGACAACGAGCAGAAGCAAAGTTGGAAGCTGCCACTCAACTTCCAGGCTCAATTGCATGACCTCTTGGTTTTTCCTGTGCTCCAGACACATCACTTAATGACTGAGTTACACTTGCCTGCCTCTGCTTGTGCCACTCATGGCACAAACATCCCAGGCCCACTCAGCACTTTGGTAAAAGTGTTTCCTAAGGTTAAGGAATGCTATGGGCTCACCGTCCTCCTGCTGCAGTTTGGCAGCATCGATCCAGTGGATCTAGGATTGTTGTGGCACTGTGACTGGTGAGTTTGTGAGTTGCAGTGTCTGCTGAAAAACATTCTGAACAATTGATGTTTCTGTATTTTGGAGTTGGTGAACAAAACCTCAAAATTTGCTGATGGTAAGAAAGTGACAAGTTTGATGAAATAGCACAAAGGGTTGCAAAGGCCCTAAGGAAGACATAAGCATACTGCAGATCAGACAAACAGTTGATTTTAAAATTGTTATGTGAGATGACTTTGGGAGAAAAATAAGGAATCACAGTATGCTCTCAATGGAAAGATGCTGAAGGATGTAAATAAATAGACAAACCCATGGGTCCAATGCATACTTTCCTTAAAATGAGAATGTAGGGGATAAAGCCGTAATAAAGGCCAACAGCATTTTGGGCTTATACATAAAATTATAGAATAGATGAGCAAATAAATATTTGTATAAAACATTGGTTAGGTGACAAATGGAGCACTGTGGTTATTGAAAGGACATTAAACAAACAGGGAGTACACAGTATAGGTTTATAAGGATGATAAGAATATGAAACCATAGTTCTGGGGCAAGACTGTCATCTCATAAACATCTCCACTGAAGAAAGCTGCCAAATCAAACATGGAGGCACAATAATGCTGATTTAAAAGTGAATAATGTAGGTGCAGTTTGCCTGAAACATATTAGCAGTAGGAACAGAGTTTGAATCTTTACCTGAGACTAGCATGGAGCTATAACAAGCATCAGTAACTGTGCTTCCTGTCCTTAGACTACCCATGACAAAGAGATAGGAGATCTACTAGTAATAATTAATCATTTTCTTTAATAGGAGATCTTCACTCACAGATGCAGAATCCAGGAAAAGTGCTCCACAGCCAGTAGGGACGGAAGATACTTGTATTAACAACCAAACTGAAGTAAGCAAGATTGAGCAGTTCATCCAAACAGTGGAAATCTTTTATTCTGTTTGTTTGGCCTTGACTTGATTCTATATCTGAGAGGTGGGAGCATACTTTTATTACACATTGTGTGACAGAATTGCCAATAGAACTGAATAATTTTTTTAACTGGACTTGGTACCACTAGACTTTTTTGTTCTTTATCTTGATTCAATATTATGCCTTTTTATGTTCTAAACTATGCCCTTGCATTACGGGTTTTTGGAAAATCTTAGTACCAGCTGGCACCTTTCAACCAGGCTTGTAATCTTTATGTTTTCTTGGACTTTCCATTTGGCTTTTCCTTCCTAGTTCTCAAATTTTCCCAGTTTTTCAGCAGTGCAGTCTTTAACGCTTACAGCAATAATGTGAGGTTGTTGTTAAGTAGAATACTAGGCCCATCTAAATTATTGTGATTGCCAATCCACCGTTTAGCCAGCCTCCTCAGTAAGAAATTAAATTTGGGTTGAATAGCAGTTAAATGTTGAAACAGAGTGGGCCTGAATCTGCTAGACTATATAGGTGAGTGACAATTAATCCTGATTAATTAAATATAGAATAGCATTGAAATTATGAGTATATTCATCTGCAGTCAGGAATTAAGCCAGTGATGGACTCACAGAATATTATACGTTAACAGCATTGAGTTCACTGTCTATGCCAGTCTTCTGCTAGAACCCACAACTAATCGCATTGGCCTATTGTCTTCTCATAGCTCATGATCACCTTCTGCTTCAACTATTTATTCAGTATTCTGTTAAAAGATACATTGTTATTTGACTCAATTATTCCATGTGCTATAGCAGTCCTCTGCATAAATAAATCTTTCTTAATCTCCCAAATTCTCAGGCACAATATTAAATTGATGATTATTTGTCACTTACTGTCCAAATAGGGAAAATAGTCTTTCACTGTACACTCAGTCAGTTACACGTTTTATATTAAATCATTGAGTGATATCAGCAGTCCAAAGCTTTTGCACTAGTATGAGGCAACATTATGTGAAAGATTGGAAAACCATGTGCAAATTAATCCTAAGTGATGATTTTCTTCTCCCCAAAGCTAATCTGTCTCTTTTGATAGAACTGTAAACTAATGAAGCTTGGAGAGTTGTGGGAGGAATTTGGAAAGGGTACCCCCACCCTTCCTGCCAGTACCTCGAGCAGTGTGACCTACTAGGCTTCCCCCCTCCTCCCTGCCCCAGGTCTAGCAGAAAGGTAACCCTGGAAATTTTACCAGGAACCTGTGTGTAAACCCGTCAACGGGTATTGTAAAATTTTACCTTTTGTTTCTCTCTTCACAGTGGAAGACATAAAATTAATGGAATAATTCCCACTATTCAGAAATAGTGAGGAACCAAGTGTCTAGTAAGAATGAGGGACTTGAAAGCAATTAGCATTAGTAGGGAAGTACTGCTGGAGAAATTAATGGGACTAAAACCAACAAATCTCTTGAATATGATAGCCTACATCATAGAGTTTTAAAAGAGGTGGCTGACGATAGTAGATGCATAAGTTTTTATCTTTCAGAATTCTCTAGAATCTAGAACAATTCCTGTGGATTGGAAAGAGGGAGAAAAGAACAGGAAACTATAAGCCAGTTTGCTTAATATCATTAGTAGGAAAAATGCTGGAATAATAACAGAGCGCTGAGGAAATCATAAAATGATTGGGCAGGGTCAACCTGGATTGCTGAAAAAGTAATTGTGTTGGGCCAATCTATTATGAGTTTTTTGTGAGCATGTAACCGGTAAGATGCATAAGGAGAAGCCAATAGATGATGGTGTATTTGGATTTTCAAAAAACATTCAATAAGATGCTATAAAAAGGTAATAATAAAAATTAGGGGAAACCCATCAGCATGAAGAGTTAACTGACAGAAAAACAGTAAGAATAAATGGGTAATTTTCTAGTTGGCCGGTTGTTACTAGTGGGGTACCGGTGGGAGTAGTGATGAGATCTCAGCTATTTACAGTCATTAATAGACATGGATGAGGGGACTGAGAATGCTGTATTCACATTTTACTGATAACGTAGCTAGGTGAGAATGTGGAGATTTCAAGAAGGCTGCAAAAAGGCTTTAGAAAGGGTTAGTGATTGTGTGGGGTTCGACAATTAGCTAGACAGTTGGTGCACCAACAGTGCAAGATTTGTTCCCCATTCCAGCTGAGGTAGAATAATCAAGGATACCACTTGGAGAAGACGAAAGTGTGATTGGGCAAGAATGTGACAGAAGGGAAATTATGTAGGGACGTGTGAAATTATCCACTTTGGCAGGAAAAATAGCAAAGCAGAATATTCCTTATTTGGTGAGAGACTGGGAATATTGGAATGCAGAAGAACCTGGGTGCCCTGTACACTAAATACAGAAATTTAACATGAATTAATTAATGTATGGAAAGCAGTTGGGAAAATGAATGGTATGTTAGCCTTCATTACAAAGGGATTAGAGTACAAAAGTAAAGAAGTAGTATTGCAATTGTGCAGGACATTAGTGACATCACATTTGGAAGTACTCTGTACAGTTTTGGTCTGCTTACCAAAAGAAAGATGTACTTTCCTTGAAAATAATACAATTCCTCGTTTATTAGATTGATTCCATGTGAGGAGAGTAGGCTATTCTCTGGATATGTAAATATTGGCAACTGCAGTACAGTGGCTGACAGCTGTGACCTTTGGAGGCTCACTGTTTGGAAAAGCAGTAGAAGGGGCAGTCAGCAGACTGAGGGGAGAAATGGTATGCCAGATTGGTGCTCTTGAGCCACACCAAGCAGTGCCTAATGCAATGTTGACCCCCACGGTACAAACCATTGTCTTAGGAGATGGAAAACTGCTAAAAGAAGTTTAGAAGAGTGAGAAATTTCATTGAAACTTTTAAAATTCTTGATGGATTTGACAGAGTAAATGCTGGGAAGATGTTTCAGGAAGTGTAGGAACTTGGGGTCACAATCTCAAAATAAGGGCCCAATTATTTGCGACTGAGATGAGGCAAAATTTCTTCACTCAGAATTTTGAATCTTTGGAATTCTGTACCCGAAAGCTGCAAGTGCTCACTTGTTGAACAAATCATGGCAAACATCAACAAATCTTTGGATTCTAAAGCAATCAAGGGATATGGGATAGTGCAGTTGAACTAGAAAACCAGCCACATTCTTACGGAATGATGGTGCA
Source organism: Mustelus asterias (assembly GCF_964213995.1). Lineage (NCBI taxonomy): Eukaryota > Metazoa > Chordata > Chondrichthyes > Carcharhiniformes > Triakidae > Mustelus > Mustelus asterias. Next base: position 106,456,923 of record NC_135804.1, read on the forward strand.
GACCTGAAGGTCTGTATGGTCTACTCTTATTCTTTCTTTTTATGTTCTTCTGTTCTCTCCCTCCCACTCCTCTTTCTTTATCTTCCCTTCCTCTCTTCTCTGCCTCCTTTCCCTGTCCTCCCACTTTCTCTTCACATCCATTCCCATCTTCTCTCTTTTCCATCATGTCCACCCATTTCCATCCTCTCATCACTTTCTTCTTTCATAAGCTTGCTATCTGCCTTCTCTTGTCTGCTGTGGTTTACTTCAGTTATCACTCTTCCATCTTACCTGCCTGAATAGTGCATTTGATTTCCTGGGACTGAAGTAGTTTTGGCTAGTAGCACTAAACAGCCAACAGCAAATTGGCAGCTCATTTACATCTCATTCAAAAATCAGATGAAGAGGTGAGCAATTGAGCAATACCATTGATCAAGGGTTTATTGAAAAATTGTAAATTTTCACCCTTAGTCAAAAAAGGTATAAGGATACACCACTAACTACAGATCAGTCATTTTAACCTTGGCAGTAGAAAAGCTTTCAGAAATTATAATCGCGAATAAAATTAAGTCAGTTAAACAACTGTGGATTAATTAAGGAAAACCAGCAGAGGTTTGTTATTTGAACTAACTTGATTTTTTGATTTCGTAATAGAGAAGGTGGATAAGGGTAATGTAGTTTATGTGGCCCACATGGACTTCCAAAAGGTGGTTGATAAAGTGCCACACAGCATAAGGCTTGCCAGCTAATTTAACCTTCATGGTATAAACGTTGGCTGAGTTTCAGGAAACAGAATAGCGATGAGCAACTGTTTTTCAGATGGGGGAGAGTATACAAAGAGGTTCCCAGAGTTGATGTTAGGACCACTGCCTACACTTGGTTGTACAGGGTATAATTTCAGATGACACAAACTTGGAAGTATTGTGAACTGTGAGGAGGTTAGTGATGGACTTTAAGTGGACATAAACAGGCTGGCGGAATGGATGGATACATGGCAGATGAAATTTATTGCAAAGAAGTGATACATTTTGGTAGGAAAAACTAGGAGAGGCAATATAAAGGGTATAATTCTAAAAATGGTGCAGGAGCAGAGAGACCCAGGGATATGGATGAGATCTTCCATTGACAGTGGCATGCCCAGAAGATCCCACTGCCGATAAACAAGCCATGGGGGGAGGGTCAGAGAATCCCGTCTATATGTTTACAAATCATTAAAATTGTTCCCATTGATGGAAGGGTTATCGATTTAAGGTGAATGGCAAGAGCGACATGAAGAAAAGCTTCTTTACACATTGAGTGGTTAGGATCTTGAACACACTGCCTGGGAGTGTGATGGAGAAAAGATTTGCATAGCTGCTGGGAAAGGGTTAGCTGAGTTGTCCTTCTAGATATCTGATACAGGCACAACAGATTGAATGGCCTCCACCAATGCTGCAATCAATTTACGATGATTATTTGTGTTATCTCCCAGATGCCTTGTTAGGGATAATACTGAAATGGGTGAAAATTGGTTGGAGTGAGGACTATAGAGACATGTATCTTAATGAACAATAAATATGTTAAAGACAAGGAAAGAAGAAGAAAAAGATGCTAAAATGTCATCATGGGTCAGGGTCATAGTGATTTTACATGAATGCAAGATTATTAGAAAAAAAAATCCAGGAACCCAGGACACTAATTAGAACCCATCCGCTGACCATGTTAATGTGCTGCAATGTTTGGTGATTTGTGTATTTGTAGTTTCAGAATATTTGCTCCTCAACACCATTTAGCTTCTTATTTTCTAAGTAAAATATATTCTCATTTTATTTTGCCAAAGTGTAATAATACCTTACATATTTCTATGTTGAAATTAATTATTGAATCAGTTGCTCATTCTGCAGGTTTGTTATATCTTATTGTAATTTGTTGAAGTACTTGGTTCCTCAGTCCCCAAATTTGCTGTAATCTGCATACTTAGAGATTGCATTTTCAATTCCGTAGTTTAAATTTTAAGGTAAATTGTGAACACCAGTGGTCTCAGCATGGAAATACTATTTTCCACATTCTGCTGGTTTGAATAACTGCCCATTACTCCTACTCTCTAGCCAGCTATCCATTTTACTGCTTGACCCCTCACCTCACATTCTCTGACCTTATTGGTCTATTACGTGTACCTTATCAAAGACATTTTGTAAATCGAGATAAATTACAGCTATTGCATTACCCTTGTCCATCTTTTCAAAAAATTCAATGAGGTTGGTCAAGCAAGACTTTCCCTTTTGAAATCCATGTTAACTATTATTATATTTTTGGTTTCTAAATGTTCTATGAAAAGAAATACATCTTTAGCCAGGTGTTAAAACTACTGATCTGACTGTTTCTAAGATAATTTGCATGTTGCTCAGACAATAATCCAGCGATTATTACCACAAGGTCCTGATTTGTAATTTAGCTCCTAACTCCTGATATTCCCATGGCAGGCTCTCCTTCCCTGTTCCTACTTATGTTGTTTTTTCTGACATGGATAGCAATAAATGGATTGTCCCTCCTTTCAAAATTCCTTTCTAGCCATCATGTGATATCTCTTGCCCTGACAATTTTTAGGGAACACAGGCCACAGCATTCTTGTTCATGGCTACAGACAATGCTCTCTATCCCCTTGATTATAGAGACCCCTGTCACTACCATATTCTGCTCTTCCCCTCCTCTGAGCCATGGTGCCTTGATCTACGTTATGTCTTCTCCCTACAGATAACCAGGATAGTGCACCTGTTCGACAGGGCCAGTGTCTGAGAGACCTCCCTTTCAACCTCCAAGTCCCTGCATCTTTCTCTCCAACAGTCACACCCTTCTTCTCCTGCTTTTCTCTGGGTGTGATAGTTAGTTTCTCTAACTCCCACTTTAGGTTAGTGACTCTGAGCTGGAGTGACGGTGAAGACAGACATGTTCTGCACTTATTGGAATCCGGGTCAGTATCACTGTCCACAAACTCCCGTCCACAGGAGATGGCCTGCCCTGTCTCCTCTGGTCATTTTTAATTATTTATATGATAGCATGAATAAATTCAATTACTTTTTTTATAAATGGTTATTTATAGATTAATTAATTTAGTTTATCTTGTTCATTTAATTTAACAGTGATGGATGTATTCTCCAGCAATTAATTAAACAATTGCCCTCACTTGGAGAGACAAAAACGCGCTCTATTAGTCACCAAGCAATTACCTACCTGCTGTCCAGTACCATCATTTTTGTTACTTTCTTCTTGTTTTTTTTTTAGCTGACTATATGCAACCACCGTTCAGGTCCACGTTCTGTCAAATGACTCTTTCTCTTCATGTATGCTGCTGCATTAATCCTCCTCTTGCCACCACTCAGGTCTGCATTCTGAATGCGTTGGCTCACGTTCTATTTATCTGCTACCACTACTCTGGTCCATATTCTGTCCACGGGCCCTCTCTCTTCTGATGCTATTTAGGTTTGCGCACTGTCTGGGGGCCCTATCTCCTGCTCTAAACTGCTGTCACCACTCCTCCTGCAGCCATTCAGCTCTCTGCTCTGTCCGGGGGCCATGTCTCCTGCTCTGTATACTGCTACCATGCCTGCTGCCGCTCAGATCTGTGCTTTTTGGGTGTCCCATCTAATGCTCCTACTCCACACTTTGCTCAATCTAGGGGCCCTGTGTCTTCTTCCTGCCACCACTGAGCTCTCGCATCTTGTCGGGGGCCGTGTTTCTCACTCATTTTAGTGCTGTGTCCATTGCTCCTTCATCTGATTCGAGTTCTTATACACAAGACTCTGGAATTAATAGTCCCCACTGGCTGGACTTCCACAGCATTAATTTTCGACATTTAATATCATCTGAACTAGCAAGCAAGCCACATAATTGTAAAAGTAATCATGGCTTAGGCCCATAACCACTTACTACAGGCAGTTAGGCATGTGACACTCTTCATAATCTGACAACAAATTTGTTAAAACTCACTGAGAAACAGGCACTTGGGCAGTTTATTCAAGAGCTGCTGACGACTATGGACCTGTACCCCAAAATGCATCAGTGACTTCAGGGGAGCAAGATGAAACAAAGCTCTTTCCTTAAAAAGTACTGAAGTATGAATGATTGCCAGTGATTCCCTGTAGCACAGTTCTACCTCTGACGCTTCAAGATTATTCTTAAAATCCTTACTTTAATTCACAACTAATTTAAAACAGTTATTGGTCGTGATATAAAGTAGTGTTAGTGTTTTATAGGAAAACTAGGCTTATTGAAATCTCTGTTGATTGCCGTATCTTTTTAGGTGGCGACTGAACGAATGAGCAATGATGTCCAACAAGTCGAGGGGGATGAAAGTAACTTATTGCAGGAGGGACTACAAAATTGCAAGGATAATGAGCCTGAAAAATCTGTTCCAAAAGAAGAGGAGGTCACCTTCATGACCACTTCAGACACGCAGTTAAAGACTGACACAGTTACCAATGTGGAAAGTAAATTGCTGCATGGGGAAATGCCAGAAAATGGAGATAACAAAATGAAAAATTTGGAGTGTGTGGGCATGCATCGTAAAGCACAACAAACTCTGTCAAAAACCACTTGCACTCAGGATAACACTGGGGAACCAGCAAAGGCTGTAAAGCAAAAAGTGACTCCTGGGACTGAGGCTCAGTATCGAGGACTTCCCTGGATTGATTCACAAATAGACAGTGCCAAGTCAGGGAGCCACCACCCTTTTGATGGACTGAACTCAGTAAACATATACAAACCTTGTTTATCATCATCCCAGAATTTACACGATGTTGCTCAACCTTATTTTTCACCAGTGTTTAACCAGGGTCCACATTTGATGTACATACCACCATCAAACTTAGACTATCCTCATGTTACACCGTCCCTTCCAACAACTTTAGGAGTTACAGGAGTGCAGAAAGTGCCATCATTTTTGCAAAGTAAAGTTGGCAGCACTAATTTAGCATCTGATCTACATTCATATTCTCATCCAGTGATGCTCAGCAGAACTTTGACTTCAGAATCCAAGACCAAACATACTGCTGATTACTCTCATTCCTCTTTTGCAAAAACAAAAACTCAGTCAGAATCATCTCAGAAGCAACAATTTTTATCTTCAACTCCTCATAGTTCATTACAAACTTCCCACATTTATTTTAGCTCAGGCAGTGAATTATGTTTGGGACGGAAGAGCCCAAACAGCCGGTTACCTAAACTTCCTGAGCGCTGTTCCACTCAGCAGCCTTCACTTGGGTTCTCAGAAAATTCACACCCTCCGTTCATAGTATTCAGATCTCCACCTCAACTTGAGAAGCAGATATATCCAGAGGGATCCCATGACCTGCCTCTTGATTTGTCAGCAAAATCAACCTGTCACAGTATAGGGGTTAAACAGAATTCTTTCCCTGAGCTGCGGAAAACCCCACCTATGCCGGTGTTAACACCTGTTAAAGGGGATAGATCCTTCTCTCTGTTGCACTCTAAAAGTGACAGTCTCTCTCCACGAATACCTCAGGGTAACTACAGTGCCAGCAGTATTAAAGGAAATTTTGGTTTAACATCCCCTGTTGTGGTTTTTCCAGATGCTGTAAGAAATGGAACTACTCTTCAAAAGAACCCAATTGATCCTATAACTTTGCAGCCACTGAACCCAACTTGGTCCTGGGTAAAAGGTTCCAGTAACCTGGTGAACCGTAATCCACGTACTTTTGTTGGCGTGGCCAATGCTATACCTGCATCTATGTTACAGATTGGTAATGAAGATTCTAAGAGTGCAGCTAAACAAGAACCAATTTCAATTATTTATCAAGGAGATTGCCAGTTGTCACTTTCCAATGGCAACAAAAGCAGGGATCCCAAAAAAGATGCATATGGAGGTCATGGTGTAAAAAAACCCAATAATCACTCACACAGCTGTTTTGTATCCACTCCCAGTGAAGTGGCATCATTTCATTCAAATGCATATCCCCCATTAGTCATTAACCACCTTTATCTTGCGAGGGATAAAACTCAGTTTCATCATTCACCATTGTTAACTAATGGCAGTTGTTCAGCACCACAGCTGCCACTAGCTCAAGAAATTCCTTATGGTTTAACATCTTCCAGAGGAGAATACACTTTATTTCAAAGCCCACATCATTTGGGAGCTATGTGGACACCACAGAACTATGGAGAAAAAACAAAGGAAGAAAAGCTACAGATAATGGGGTCACCATTGTCCAACTTGGAGTCTATTGTTCGTAACCGGGCTTTGGAACTGTTTGCAATTGAAAATAAGAAGGACAATCCTAAATTATTCACTCCAAATGCAATAAGTAAGGAAGGTATTCCTTCCAAAGATTTGAACCAGTCAGCCTCCAGTAGTGCAAATATAGTTGACTTAAGCTATTTACCTTCTGAAAGCAAAAGTGGTCAGAAAGATCGTCAAAATATGGCTTCCACAATCAAGATAGACAAAGTAGGTAAAACCAATAAAGGAAGCGTGAGTGAAAATTCAATGGGTGAAGTGGGTGAAGATGGAAAAGTTCAAAATAAGGAACAAAAAGGACAAAGAATAATTACTTCTTTTCCATTGAGCAACCAGCCCTTAATTAATCATAGCCATAGTCATAAAGATTTTGGAGAATCGCAAAGTGACAGAGGTTTAGAGGTAGCGACCATACCGGAGTTAGCACGTGGAAATACAACATCCTCCAAATTATCTACAGATGCGGATCAATCAATGACTAAAGGTATATGTAATGAGAAAGACCATTGTGCTGCTGGACCAGTCAAACGTACTGTTACCAAAGAAAAGAAGGATGGTTCAGTGAAGAATCCAGTTTCTAAATGCAAAGGACCTCATTCAGTTAGGTGCAGTGCAAACCCATCTAGCTGTATTGGAGAAAAGTTCAAATGCACTAAAAAGGAAGATATCGTGAGTTCCAGCAGATTAAATCGGGAACAGCAGACCATTCAGGTACTTTGTGATCTTTAACGTATTTTTCTCCTTTCTCTAGGATCAATTTTCTTTCATTCTAACGATCACAATCTTCATTAAGCAACGTCAGACATAACTGTGTGATGTAGCTCTGCCCAATTTTATAAGATTGCAATTTGATTTTACTTCTGCATTAGCTTCAAGTTTTAAAACCAAATCGAAGGAATGTTTTTGATGAGTGATTCTAGGAATGTGTTTTAAGATGAACAGCTCAGACAAATTTGTATTAACCAAAATGGAAAAAAGTGAAATGGGCTACTAATATTTATAACTGAATAAATATTGGGTAGTACGGAATAGATCAGGACTTTAAGGCTTAGATTGTGCTGTTAGCGGCAAAGCAATGGCACTTACGACTGATTTTAATGAATTTCTCGTGATCTTCGTGGTGTGGATTTCCCCTCTCCTGACATCAGTTTGAATGTGGCACAAAGTTGGGGATCTCCAAGCGTTCAACAGTTATGCAGAGGTGAGAACTTTCTACTGTTTGGCGGATTTCTGACATTAGCTTCTCAGAAAACCATGATTTTAAATTTATGTTCAGTCCTTTGTTGCTAGTCTAACCTCTGGGGGTTTAAAAAGATCACAGCCAGAATTCTCCGACTTCGCCGGCAGTTGGGATTCTCTGGTCCTGCTGCTGTGAATGGGGATTTGGTTGAGCGCCAAATTCTCCATTCTCGCTGACAGCAATGGCGGGATGTACGAGATTGGAAAATTCTGGCCCACAAGTTGAGAAGTGGAACTGACTGCAGAGCTGTGATTGGAGGAGCACCGAGTGAGGGAGAGACAGAATCTGTAAGGAGCTGCTCCTCCAATTTCAGAATCTGCCTCTCCCGTGTTGCTGCTACAGCTCCTCCAATCACACGTTCCCTCATTTCTGCTCTTTGTGCTCCTACTGAGAAAGGACTTTTGATTGGAGGGGCAACAAGGGTGGAAGGGAGGGAGCTTGTGATTCGAGTAGCCAGAGCAGCAGCTTGGGAGAGACGAGAATTAAAACAAAAAAGAATGTTTCCCGGAATTGAAGAGCGAGAGAAAGAGACGGAAAAAATTCTCTTCAGAGCAAAACCTCAGAAGTTGGGAGTCAGTGGATAACTAT